>NW_028239075.1:605000-609158 GCF_036417535.1 Chlamydotis macqueenii
GTTAGGGTTAGGGTTAGGGTTAGGGTTAGGGTTAGGGTTAGGGTTAGGGTTAGGGTTAGGGTTAGGGTTAGGGTTAGGGTTAGGGTTAGGGTTAGGGTTAGGGTTAGGGTTAGGGTTAGGGTTAGGGTTAGGGTTAGGGTTAGGGTTAGGGTTAGGGTTAGGGTTAGGGTTAGGGTTAGGGTTAGGGTTAGGGTTAGGGTTAGGGTTAGGGTTAGGGTTAGGGTTAGGGTTAGGGTTAGGGTTAGGGTTAGGGTTAGGGTTAGGGTTAGGGTTAGGGTTAGGGTTAGGGTTAGGGTTAGGGTTAGGGTTAGGGTTAGGGTTAGGGTTAGGGTTAGGGTTAGGGTTAGGGTTAGGGTTAGGGTTAGGGTTAGGGTTAGGGTTAGGGTTAGGGTTAGGGTTAGGGTTAGGGTTAGGGTTAGGGTTAGGGTTAGGGTTAGGGTTAGGGTTAGGGTTAGGGTTAGGGTTAGGGTTAGGGTTAGGGTTAGGGTTAGGGTTAGGGTTAGGGTTAGGGTTAGGGTTAGGGTTAGGGTTAGGGTTAGGGTTAGGGTTAGGGTTAGGGTTAGGGTTAGGGTTAGGGTTAGGGTTAGGGTTAGGGTTAGGGTTAGGGTTAGGGTTAGGGTTAGGGTTAGGGTTAGGGTTAGGGTTAGGGTTAGGGTTAGGGTTAGGGTTAGGGTTAGGGTTAGGGTTAGGGTTAGGGTTAGGGTTAGGGTTAGGGTTAGGGTTAGGGTTAGGGTTAGGGTTAGGGTTAGGGTTAGGGTTAGGGTTAGGGTTAGGGTTAGGGTTAGGGTTAGGGTTAGGGTTAGGGTTAGGGTTAGGGTTAGGGTTAGGGTTAGGGTTAGGGTTAGGGTTAGGGTTAGGGTTAGGGTTAGGGTTAGGGTTAGGGTTAGGGTTAGGGTTAGGGTTAGGGTTAGGGTTAGGGTTAGGGTTAGGGTTAGGGTTAGGGTTAGGGTTAGGGTTAGGGTTAGGGTTAGGGTTAGGGTTAGGGTTAGGGTTAGGGTTAGGGTTAGGGTTAGGGTTAGGGTTAGGGTTAGGGTTAGGGTTAGGGTTAGGGTTAGGGTTAGGGTTAGGGTTAGGGTTAGGGTTAGGGTTAGGGTTAGGGTTAGGGTTAGGGTTAGGGTTAGGGTTAGGGTTAGGGTTAGGGTTAGGGTTAGGGTTAGGGTTAGGGTTAGGGTTAGGGTTAGGGTTAGGGTTAGGGTTAGGGTTAGGGTTAGGGTTAGGGTTAGGGTTAGGGTTAGGGTTAGGGTTAGGGTTAGGGTTAGGGTTAGGGTTAGGGTTAGGGTTAGGGTTAGGGTTAGGGTTAGGGTTAGGGTTAGGGTTAGGGTTAGGGTTAGGGTTAGGGTTAGGGTTAGGGTTAGGGTTAGGGTTAGGGTTAGGGTTAGGGTTAGGGTTAGGGTTAGGGTTAGGGTTAGGGTTAGGGTTAGGGTTAGGGTTAGGGTTAGGGTTAGGGTTAGGGTTAGGGTTAGGGTTAGGGTTAGGGTTAGGGTTAGGGTTAGGGTTAGGGTTAGGGTTAGGGTTAGGGTTAGGGTTAGGGTTAGGGTTAGGGTTAGGGTTAGGGTTAGGGTTAGGGTTAGGGTTAGGGTTAGGGTTAGGGTTAGGGTTAGGGTTAGGGTTAGGGTTAGGGTTAGGGTTAGGGTTAGGGTTAGGGTTAGGGTTAGGGTTAGGGTTAGGGTTAGGGTTAGGGTTAGGGTTAGGGTTAGGGTTAGGGTTAGGGTTAGGGTTAGGGTTAGGGTTAGGGTTAGGGTTAGGGTTAGGGTTAGGGTTAGGGTTAGGGTTAGGGTTAGGGTTAGGGTTAGGGTTAGGGTTAGGGTTAGGGTTAGGGTTAGGGTTAGGGTTAGGGTTAGGGTTAGGGTTAGGGTTAGGGTTAGGGTTAGGGTTAGGGTTAGGGTTAGGGTTAGGGTTAGGGTTAGGGTTAGGGTTAGGGTTAGGGTTAGGGTTAGGGTTAGGGTTAGGGTTAGGGTTAGGGTTAGGGTTAGGGTTAGGGTTAGGGTTAGGGTTAGGGTTAGGGTTAGGGTTAGGGTTAGGGTTAGGGTTAGGGTTAGGGTTAGGGTTAGGGTTAGGGTTAGGGTTAGGGTTAGGGTTAGGGTTAGGGTTAGGGTTAGGGTTAGGGTTAGGGTTAGGGTTAGGGTTAGGGTTAGGGTTAGGGTTAGGGTTAGGGTTAGGGTTAGGGTTAGGGTTAGGGTTAGGGTTAGGGTTAGGGTTAGGGTTAGGGTTAGGGTTAGGGTTAGGGTTAGGGTTAGGGTTAGGGTTAGGGTTAGGGTTAGGGTTAGGGTTAGGGTTAGGGTTAGGGTTAGGGTTAGGGTTAGGGTTAGGGTTAGGGTTAGGGTTAGGGTTAGGGTTAGGGTTAGGGTTAGGGTTAGGGTTAGGGTTAGGGTTAGGGTTAGGGTTAGGGTTAGGGTTAGGGTTAGGGTTAGGGTTAGGGTTAGGGTTAGGGTTAGGGTTAGGGTTAGGGTTAGGGTTAGGGTTAGGGTTAGGGTTAGGGTTAGGGTTAGGGTTAGGGTTAGGGTTAGGGTTAGGGTTAGGGTTAGGGTTAGGGTTAGGGTTAGGGTTAGGGTTAGGGTTAGGGTTAGGGTTAGGGTTAGGGTTAGGGTTAGGGTTAGGGTTAGGGTTAGGGTTAGGGTTAGGGTTAGGGTTAGGGTTAGGGTTAGGGTTAGGGTTAGGGTTAGGGTTAGGGTTAGGGTTAGGGTTAGGGTTAGGGTTAGGGTTAGGGTTAGGGTTAGGGTTAGGGTTAGGGTTAGGGTTAGGGTTAGGGTTAGGGTTAGGGTTAGGGTTAGGGTTAGGGTTAGGGTTAGGGTTAGGGTTAGGGTTAGGGTTAGGGTTAGGGTTAGGGTTAGGGTTAGGGTTAGGGTTAGGGTTAGGGTTAGGGTTAGGGTTAGGGTTAGGGTTAGGGTTAGGGTTAGGGTTAGGGTTAGGGTTAGGGTTAGGGTTAGGGTTAGGGTTAGGGTTAGGGTTAGGGTTAGGGTTAGGGTTAGGGTTAGGGTTAGGGTTAGGGTTAGGGTTAGGGTTAGGGTTAGGGTTAGGGTTAGGGTTAGGGTTAGGGTTAGGGTTAGGGTTAGGGTTAGGGTTAGGGTTAGGGTTAGGGTTAGGGTTAGGGTTAGGGTTAGGGTTAGGGTTAGGGTTAGGGTTAGGGTTAGGGTTAGGGTTAGGGTTAGGGTTAGGGTTAGGGTTAGGGTTAGGGTTAGGGTTAGGGTTAGGGTTAGGGTTAGGGTTAGGGTTAGGGTTAGGGTTAGGGTTAGGGTTAGGGTTAGGGTTAGGGTTAGGGTTAGGGTTAGGGTTAGGGTTAGGGTTAGGGTTAGGGTTAGGGTTAGGGTTAGGGTTAGGGTTAGGGTTAGGGTTAGGGTTAGGGTTAGGGTTAGGGTTAGGGTTAGGGTTAGGGTTAGGGTTAGGGTTAGGGTTAGGGTTAGGGTTAGGGTTAGGGTTAGGGTTAGGGTTAGGGTTAGGGTTAGGGTTAGGGTTAGGGTTAGGGTTAGGGTTAGGGTTAGGGTTAGGGTTAGGGTTAGGGTTAGGGTTAGGGTTAGGGTTAGGGTTAGGGTTAGGGTTAGGGTTAGGGTTAGGGTTAGGGTTAGGGTTAGGGTTAGGGTTAGGGTTAGGGTTAGGGTTAGGGTTAGGGTTAGGGTTAGGGTTAGGGTTAGGGTTAGGGTTAGGGTTAGGGTTAGGGTTAGGGTTAGGGTTAGGGTTAGGGTTAGGGTTAGGGTTAGGGTTAGGGTTAGGGTTAGGGTTAGGGTTAGGGTTAGGGTTAGGGTTAGGGTTAGGGTTAGGGTTAGGGTTAGGGTTAGGGTTAGGGTTAGGGTTAGGGTTAGGGTTAGGGTTAGGGTTAGGGTTAGGGTTAGGGTTAGGGTTAGG
This sequence comes from Chlamydotis macqueenii, assembly GCF_036417535.1. NCBI lineage: Eukaryota > Metazoa > Chordata > Aves > Otidiformes > Otididae > Chlamydotis > Chlamydotis macqueenii. Next base: position 608,841 of record NW_028239075.1, read on the forward strand.
GTTAGGGTTAGGGTTAGGGTTAGGGTTAGGGTTAGGGTTAGGGTTAGGGTTAGGGTTAGGGTTAGGGTTAGGGTTAGGTGGTTAGGGTTAGGGTTAGGGTTAGGGTTAGGGTTAGGGTTAGGGTTAGGGTTAGGGTTAGGGTTAGGGTTAGGGTTAGGGTTAGGTTAGGGTTAGGGTTAGGGTTAGGGTTAGGGTTAGGGTTAGGGTTAGGGTTAGGGTTAGGGTTAGGGTTAGGGTTAGGGTTAGGGTTAGGGTTAGGGTTAGGGTTAGGGTTAGGGTTAGGGTTAGGGTTAGGGTTAGGGTTAGGGTTAGGGTTAG
>NW_028239077.1:0-104694 GCF_036417535.1 Chlamydotis macqueenii
TGGCGCTGTGGTTAATTAGTCACAGGGTGGTTAATTACCGCTGTTAATTACCCCTGCTGGGATCCATCCCCGGTGCCCTCTCGTTACCGGACACCGTTAATTACTGTGCAGGCAGCTAATGAGCGCTGGGGCTGTGTTAATTAGTGGTGGGGCCGTTAATTACCCCGAGCGCTAATTAGCTGCGTTAATTACCCCCCGGGTGCCCACTCTCAGCTCCCACCCTTTTGTTGGTCCTGAGAAGCTCAATTATTCTGGGGGGGGGGTTTTAATTATTCCTACTAATTAACGGTAGAGCAGTGTTAATTAGCGTGGGGTGTTTAATTAGCTCTGTTAATTAACGCGTGCCAGGCTTGCCCCCCTCCCCAAACCACCCCGAACCGTTTGCGGTTCTTCTCATTGCTCCGAAAATTAATTGCTCCCAGGAGAGTTAATTGTTTCTGGGGGGGGGGGTGAATGAGTGTCAGGGGCGTTAATTAGTGCCGGGGTATTAATTACCCCTGTTAATTAGTGCGGGTGCCCCCTGTATTCCCCCCCCACCCCCCCCTGTTACCATCTCCCTTCCGTTCGTGGGTGGAGTTCGTGGCTTGAGAAAGACATTTATTATTTCCAGGGTAATTAATTAATTGTAGAGAAGCATTAATTAGTCCTGGGGGGTTAATTAAGATTATTAGTTTTTAATTATTCACATTAATTATCTTGTTTTGCTGGTTTTTTTCATACCACGACTTCAATACTGCTTTCCTTCACGTTACTGGTCTCCTTTTTCACTTCCAGGCGATATTAATTAGTGGCCTGAAGGCTTAATTAGGTTTAGGACATGTTAATTATTTCCCGGGGTTAATTAGCCCTGTTAATTATTCTCACTGCAGAACCTTCTTTCCCCAGCGCTCCCCCCCCACATTGGTATTCACCTGTTAGCATCCCCTTTCTCATTCCTAGAGGAGATTAATTAGGCCCACAAAGGGTTAATTAGTCCCAGGAGTGGTTAATTAGCCCCAGGGGATGTTAATTGCTCCCCAGGGGGCTAATTAGCCCTGTTAATTATGCCCCTGGGGGGGCCTTCTTTCCCCAACGCTCCTCTCCGTGGCCATTTGCCTGTTAGCATCCCCCTTGTCATTCCTAGAGGGGATTAATTAGCCCCACGAAAGGTTAATTAGTCCCAGGGGTGGTTAATTAATTGCAGGGGGTGTTAATTATTCCTAGTGGTGGTTAATTAGTCTTATTAATTATGTTTTGGGGGTCCTTCTTTTGCTGCTGCTCGCCCTGCGTTACTACTTGCCTGTTAGCATCCCCTATCCCATTCCTACAGAAGACTAATTAGTCTCACAGAGGACTAATTAGTCCTAGGAGTGGTTAATTAGTCCCAGGGGATGTTAATTGTTCCCCAGGGGGCTAATTAGCCCTGTTAATTAAGCCCCTGGGGGGGGGCCTTCTTTCCCCAATGCTCTTCTCTGTGGCTGTTTGCCTGTTAGCATCCCCCTTGTCATTCCTAGAGGACACTAATTAGCCCCATGAAGGGTTAATTAGTCCCAGGAGTGGTTAATTAGCCTCAGGGGATGCTAATTGTTCCCCAGAGGGTTAATTAGCCCTGTTAATTATGCCCCTGGGGGGGCCTTCTTTCCCCAACACTCCTCTCCGTGGCCGTTTGCCTGTTAGCATCCCCCTTGTCATTCCTAGAGGACACTAATTAGCCCCATGAAGGGTTAATTAGTCCCAGGGGTGGTTAATTAATTGCAGGGAATGTTAATTATTCCTAGTGGTTGTTAATTAGCCTTATTAATTATGTTTTGGGCGTCCTTTCGCTGCTTCTCTCCCCGCGTTACTATTTGCCTGTTAGCATCCCCTGTCCCATTCTTAAAGGAAATTAATTAGTCTCCCAGAGCACTAATTAGTCCCAGGAGTGGTTAATTAACACCAGGGGATATTAATTATCCCTAGGGTGGTTAATTAGCCTTATTAATTATCTCCTGGGGCGCCCCGTGCTCCCCCCTCCGTTGCTGTTCGCCCCTTAGCGCCTCCCTTCTCGTTCCCGCGGGAGGCCGATTAAATTCCTCTGCTGCTAATTAACCTCGGGCTGGGTTTTAATTAACCCCCCCGCGTGGCTAACGAGCTGGGCGGGGCTAATTACCCCGCAGAGCATGGCGGAGGACATCAAGGCCAAGCTGGAGCGCTACAAGACGGCGCCGTTCGACAGCCGCTTCCCCAACCAGAACCAGACCAAGAACTGCTGGCAGAACTACCTGGGTGCGGCCCCCTCCCCCCCCCCCCGCGTCCCCTCCCCCCCTCCCCCGCGTCCCCCCCGGTGTCCCCCCCGTGTCACCTCACGTCCCCTCCCCCCCCCCCCACCCCCAGATTTCCACCGCTGCGAGAAGGCGATGGCGGCCAAGGGGGCGGACGCCGGCCCGTGCCAGTGGTACTACCGCGTCTACAAGTCCATCTGTCCCAGCTCCTGGGTGAGTGGCGTCCCCCACGGCGTCCCCACGGCGTCCCCACGGCTCTCGGGGTCCCCCACGGCGTCCCCACGGCGTCCCCACGGCGTCCCCACGGCTCTCGGGGTCCCCCACGGTGTCCCCACGGCGTCCCCACGGCTCTCGGGGTCCCCCTTGGGGTCCCCACGGCGTCCCCATGGTCCTTGAGATCCCCACGGCCCTCAGGATCCCTAGGATGGCCCCGTGGTGTCCCCGTGGCCATCAGCGTCCCCTCAAGGTCCCCGTGGTGTCCCCATGGCCCTTGGGTCCCCTCAAGGTCCCCGTGGTGTCCCCATGGCCCTCAGGGTCCCCTCAAGGTCCTCGTGGTGTCCCCATGGCCCTTGGGTCCCCTCAAGGTCCCCGTGGTGTCCCCATGGTTCTGGGGTCCCCTCAATGTCCCCGTGGTGTCCCCATGGCCATCAGTGTCCCCTCAAGGTCCCCGTGGTGTCCCCATGGCCCTTGGGTCCCCTCAAGGTCCTCGTGGTGTCCCCATGGCCCTCAGGGTCCCCTCAAGGTCCTCGTGGTGTCCCCATGGCCCTTGGGTCCCCTCAAGGTCCCCGTGGTGTCCCCATGGTTCTGGGGTCCCCTCAATGTCCCCATGGTGTCCCCATGGCCCTTGGGTCCCCTCAAGGTCCTCGTGGTGTCCCCATGGCCCTTGGGTCCCCTCAAGGTCCCCGTGGTGTCCCCATGGCCCTCAGGGTCCCCTCAAGGTCCCCGTGGTGTCCCCATGGCCCTTGGGTCCCCTCAAGGTCCCCGTGGTGTCCCCATGGCCCTCAGGGTCCCCTCAAGGTCCCCGTGGTGTCCCCATGGCCCTCAGGGTCCCCTCAAGGTCCTCGTGGTGTCCCCATGGCCCTCAGGGTCCCCTCAAGGTCCACGTGGTGTCCCCATGATTCTGGGGTCCCCTCAAGGTCCCCGTGGTGTCCCCGCAGTTCTTGGTGTCCCCATGGCGTCCCCTCAAGGTCCCCGTGGTGTCCCCATGGCCCTCAGGGTCCCCTCAAGGTCCCCGTGGTGTCCCCATGGCCCTTGGGTCCCCTCAAGGTCCCCATGGTGTCCCCATGGTTCTGGGGTCCCCTCAATGTCCCTGTGGTGTCCCCATGGTTCTGGGGTCCCCTCAATGTCCCCATGGTGTCCCCGTGGCCATCAGTGTCCCCTCAAGGTCCCCATGGTGTCCCCATGGCCCTCGGGTCCCCTCAAGGTCCCCGTGGTGTCCCCATGGTTCTGGGGTCCCCTCAAGGTCCCCATGGTGTCCCCATGGCCCTCAGGGTCCCCTCAAGGTCCCCGTGGTGTCCCCATGGCCCTCAGTGTCCCCTCAAGGTCCCCGTGGTGTCCCCATGGCCCTCAGGGTCCCCTCAAGGTCCCCGTGGTGTCCCCATGGCTCTTGGGTCCCCTCAAGGTCCCCATGGTGTCCCCATGATTCTGGGGTCCCCTCAAGGTCCCCGTGGTGTCCCCGTGGTTCTGGGGTCCCCTCAAGGTCCCCATGGCGTCCCCTCAAGGTCCCCGTGGTGTCCCCACGGTCCTGGGGGTGGGGTCCTCACCGCGGTTCTTGTCCCCCCCCCCGGTGTCCCTTCCTCCCTCGCGATGTCACCAAATCCCCCCCACCCCCCGACGTCACCCCCGGGCCCCCTGCGGCGTCACGGGGGGCGGGGGGGGACACGACGCACAGGACGCGGTGACATCACCGCCGCCACCGCCGCTGTCGCCCGCAGGTGACGACGTGGGACGAGTACCGCGAGGAGGGGACCTTCCCCGGCAAGATCTGAGGGGACGCCCGCGCCGCCGGGGGGGGTGACACAGCCGGGGGGGGGTGGGGTGACACCGAGACCCCCAACCCCCCCCAAACCGGGCCGCGGGGCGCCGCGGCCGCCAGCGGGACGGGGGGAGGGGACGCCGCGGTCACCGGGGCGGTGGCGCTGGCCAATAAAGGGTTGAACCGGTCCCGGGTGTCGCTGGGGGCTGGGGGGGGGGGGGGGTGGTCCCCCCCGGGGTGGGGGGACAGAGCCGGGACCCCCCCCCCCAGCCCGCGCCGCGGTTTTTATTAATGAAAGATGGCGGTGGGACGACGCGGGGGGAGGGGGACGGCCGGGTTGTCCCCCGTCGCGGGGGGGCTACGGGCCCAGGGGCCGGAGAACGGGGGGCAGCAGGACGTGGCCCAGGAGGTCCTGCGCGGGCGCCAGGACCTGGCCGAGGCCTCGCAGCGGCGGCGCTCCCAGCAGCTGGCCTGGGGGAGGACACGGGGTCAGGGCGGCTCCCGCGTCACGTCCCCGTCCCACCGCCTCCGCCCGGCTCCCGTCCGCCCGCCCGGTCAGCCCTGTCTGCAGCTTGTCCACCTCCTGCATCCGCCCGCCTTCCGTGGTGTCTCCATCCACCTCCGCCCGCCTTCCGTGGTGTCTCCATCCACCTCCATCCACCTTCCGTGGTGTCTCCGTCCATACATTTTTTCATCCATCCATCTCCTCATCTTCTGTGGTTTCTCCATCCATCTTCTGTGGTTTCTCCATCCATCTTCTGTGGTTTCTCCATCCCTACATTTCTTCATCCATCCATCTCCGTCCACCTTCCGTGGTGTCTCCGTCCATACATTTCTTCATCCATCCATCTCCTCACCTTCCGTGGTGTCTCCGTCCACCTTCCGTGGTGTCTCCGTCCACCTTCCGTGGTGTCTCCGTCCATACATTTCTTCATCCATCCATGTCCTCATCTTCCATGGTTTCTCCATCCATCCATTTCTTCATCCATCCATCTCCGTCCACCTTCTGTGGTGTCTCCGTCCATACATTTCTTCATCCATCCATGTCCTCATCTTCCATGGTTTCTCCATCCATCCATTTCTTCATCCATCCATCTCCTCATCTTCCATGGTGTCTCCCATCCATCCATCTCCCCATCCAAGCATCTTCAGTGGCTTCTGCATCCATCTCCCCCTTTTCTGTGGTTTCTCCACCTCTCTGTCTTTACTGGTTCCTCCACCCATCCACCCCACCGTCCACCTCTGTTGTTTCTCAAAGGCTTTTTACTCTTCCATCCATCTTTAGTGGTTCCCCGTCCGCGTCTCCATGAACGGTTGGATGGAGAAACCGCGGAAGAAGCAAGTTGAGGGCTCCGTTTATCTGTTCATGCATCTCCAATGGATGGAGAAATCATTGGAGAGCTTCTTTGAGGGCTTCTCCATCTTCTCTATCTGTATCTCCACGAGTGGACGGATAGAGCAGCCACCGAAGAAGCTTGTTGATGGTTCTGCTCACCCGACTGCGCCGTCTGTCCTCCTTCGGTGGCTTCTTCATCTCCTCATCGTTCCAGTTCCTCTTCTGTTCACAGTTTCTCCATCCCCACGTCCCCATCCCCATCTCCTCCCTTCATCTGCAGCTCCTCCCGTGCCCCGTCCCCTCGCCTGGAGGTCCCCGTCCCCATGCCCGTGGTGTCCCCTCACCTGCAAACAGGTCCCGCGGCAGCAGCGTTCGGTGGGGGTGGCAGGCGTCGCCGGGGCGGCAGCGGGAGTCCTCGGGGCACCACGGGGCTGTTGGAGATAGAGTGGTTTGGTGGGGACGCGTCGGGGAGGGGAAATCATGGATGGAGAAGGAGATGGAGGACATCACGGGGGCGTCGGACGTAGGGGTGTCACCAGTGGACGGGGGTGGAGAACATCACGGAAGGACATGGGGGGATGTCTTGGATGAAGGGAAAGGGGACACCACAGATGGACACGTAGGGAGGTCACGGACAGAGGTGGAGAACATCTCGGATGCACGGGGACGTCGCAGGTGAACGTGTAAAGGTCATCACGGACACGTAGAGGCGTCACGGAGGAACGGACAAGGAGATGGAGAACGTCACGGAGGAACGGACAAGGAGATGGAGAACGTCACGGAGGAACGGACAAGGAGATGGAGAACGTCACGGAGGAACGGACAAGGAGATGGAGAACGTCACGGAGGAACGGACAAGGAGATGGAGAACGTCACGGAGGAACGGACAAGGAGATGTGGTGGACGCATCAGGATGTCACAGACTGACACCTGGATGCCATCGTGGACATCTAGAGGTGTCATGGGTGGACAGTCACACTGGGGACACCACAGATGGACACGTAAGGACGTTGTGGGTGGATGGAGAACGTCGAGGGACACGGAGAACGTGGTGGACACGTAGGGATGTCATGGTTGGTCAGACAGAGGGGACGTGGTGGAAGGAGACAGGAGGATGTCACGGATGTGCAGAGAGGCGGAGGACACGATGGGTGGCCACGCGGAGGTGTCGGAGATGGACACACACAACGATGACACCGTGGGGGGACAAACAGGGATGTCACGGGTGGACAGAGCTGGAGAAGACTGGATTGGTGCAGGGAGGTCACGGAGGGGTGGAAAGATGGAGAATGTCATGGAGGGACACGGTGAGAACCTGGAGGCACAGGGATGTCACGGTTGGTCAGACGTGACACCACGTGTCATCCGTGGTGGGACACCACAGAGGGGACAGCGTGGAGGGACACACAAGGACGTCACGGATGGACAGAGAGCTGGAGGACATCAGAGATGGACAAGAGAGGTCCTCAGGGACACGTAGGGCTGTCATGGATGGCCACCAACACATCATGGATGGCCACCATGGATGGCCACGTTGAACCCCCCCCTCTCCAGAGGCCCCCCGTTGACCTCCCACCCCGTGTCCCCAACTCACGGCAGGCTTTGGGGATCTCCCAGGGTCCCACTTGCGCCCCGGCCTGGCGGCAGGCGGCCTCGTAGGCGCCCAGCACCTCCTTGAGGACCTCTGCGTCCCTGGGGGCTTCGCAGAGCTCCTGGAGGCAGACGTCGAAGAAGATCCCGGGGTGGACAGCAGCGTGACAGTCCCCAAAGGGACCTCGGGGGGCCCGGAGAAGACCGCAGAGCTTGGTGTGGACAAAGGCCTTCTTGGGGGGTTGGCGACAAGGAGGACACGCGGGGCCGGGGCAGGGACGATGACAGGTGGACGCGGTGGTGGCCTCGTGGAGGTGGTCGTCGTAGGCGTGGCCGTCGAAGTTGCCGCAGAGGCCGCAGGTGACGTTACGGTAGCGCGAGGACACGGTGACGGCCACCGCGGCCCCGGGACCCACGGTTACGCGGAGGCCGATGTCGGCGAGGAGGAGGAGGGTGGCGGCGTCTCCGGGTGTCACGCACGCGGTCTGGCTCTCCAGGCAGAAGGGCAGGGGCACCGCGGTGCCATCCAGCTGGGTGGGGTGGGGTGGGGTGGGGTGGGGTGGGGGTGAGCGGAGGGACCTTGATTGGCTGCCCCACCTGGTCCTCCACCCTGCTTCTTCTAGCCAACCATCTGTGGGACCCCAACCTTCTCCGTCCAACCCGGCTCTGACCCCAACCTTCTCCGTCCAACCCGGCTCTGACCCCAACCTTCTCCGTCCAACCTGGCCGTGACCCCAACCTTCTCCGTCCAACCTGGCTGTGACCCCAACCTTCTCCGTCCAACCTGGCTCTGACCCCAACCTTCTCCGTCCAACCCGGCTCTGACCCCAACCTTCTCCGTCCAACCTGGCTCTGACCCCAACCTTCTCCGTCTACCCGTCCATCTCTGTCTTTCCACGTCCTTCTTAATCCTTCCACCCATCCACGCATGCTCTTCATCCATCCCCCATTCCACCCATGTCCTTTTCCATGCGTCCAGCCGGTGACCTCCATCCGTCTGTCCATCTGTGCCCTTCTCCATTTAGCCATCTCCATTGACCCATCCATGTCTCTCCTTCCATCCATCCATCCTTCTCCATTCATCCAGCCAGTTGTCTTCTCCATCCATCCGTCCATGCTCTTCTCCATCTAGCCAGCCTGGTCTTCTCCGTTTATCCCCCTCTCTATTGATCTGTTCATGACCTTCTCCATCCACCCATCCAGCCAGCCTTCTCCAGCCATCCAACCTTCTCCATCCAGCCATCCATCCAACCTTCTCCATCCAACCTTCTCCATCCAGCCATCCATCCAACCTTCTCCATCCAACCTTCTCCATCCAGCCATCCATCCAACCTTCTCCATCCAACCTTCTCCATCCAGCCATCCATCCAACCTTCTCCATCCAACCTTCTCCATCCAGCCATCCATCCAACCTTCTCCATCCAACCTTCTCCATCCAGCCATCCATCCAACCTTCTCCATCCAGCCATCCATCCAACCTTCTCCATCCAGCCATCCATCCAACCTTCTCCATCCAGCCATCCATCCAACCTTCTCCATCCAGCCATCCATCCAACCTTCTCCATCCAGCCATCCATCCAACCTTCTCCATCCAGCCATCCATCCAACCTTCTCCATCCAGCCTTCTCCAGCCATCCAACCTCCTCCCGCCATCCAACCCCTTCTCCCCTCCCTCTCCCCCCTCCTCCTCACCTCCACCACGCCAGGCCGCCCTCCCTGCAGCACCCAGCGCCGTTGCTCCACGGTGACGGTCACCCTACGGCTGCCCTCGCCGCCCCGCGGCGGGTCGGTGACGGTGACATCGAAGGCGGGGTGGGCGCCGGGGGAGCCGCAGCTCCGTGCCACCACGTAGGAGCAGTTGCGCCCCGCGGCCGCGACCGCCCCGTCGAAGCTCCTGTAGTGGCGGGTCCCCACGGCCCGGCAGGTCCCCGGGGCGCCGGTGACGTCCGCCGGTGGCGCCGAGCACCTCTGGGCGCTCCCGGCAGCGTGAGGGGTGACGCAGCCCTCCCGGCACCCCGGGGCGCAGCTGGGGGCGCAGAGGGCGTAGCGCGTGCCCGGGGGGCAGCTGGGGGCTGGGGAGAGAGGGACGTGTTTGGGGGGGGGGGTCCCGCCTGGGCATTTGGGACCCCCAGGGTGCTGTGTGGGGCTGCGTCCCCCCACCTCTGGTCCCCAGGGTGCTCTGTGGGGCCGCGTCCCCCCACCTCTGGTCCCCAGGGGGCTTTATGGGGCCGCGTCCCCCCACCCCAGCTCCTGTGGGTGCTCTGTGGGGCCACGTCCCCCCACCCCAGCTCCTGTGGGTGCTCTGTGGGGCCGCGTCCCCCCACCCCAGCTCCCGTGGGTGCTCTGTGGGGCCGCGTCCCCCCACCCCAGCTCCCGTGGGTGCTCTGTGGGGCTGTGTCCCCCCACCTCGGGTCCCCAGGGTGCACTGTCGGGCTGCGTCCCTCCACCCCAGGTCCCCTGGGTGCTCTGTGGGTCTGGTATCCCCCCACCCCAGCTCCCCTGGGTGCTCTGTGTGGCCGTGTCCCCCCACCCTGGGTGCTCTGTGGGTCTGGTATCCCCCCACCTAGGGTCCCCTGGGTGCTCTGTGGGTCTGGTACCGCCCCCCGCCCGCCGGGATCCCCGGGTGCCGGCCGGGCGACTCACGGCAGAAATCCTTGGATCGCCATTCCAGCACCTTCATCCCGGCCTCCTGGCAGGCGGCGGCGTAGGCAGCGAGGACGCGGCAGCCGCCCCCGCGGTGACACCGGTCGGCCACGCAGTCCCGGTAGTAGGTTTCGGGGTGAACGGTCCCGTGACAGAGCCGGAAAGGTCCCTCCTTCCTCACCATCACCCCGCACTCATCCTCGCCCTCCGGCCGTCCCTTCCCCAACTCCCCCGTCCCGCCGCACCCCGAAACGGCGCCGCACCCGCCTTGCGCCCTCCACTCCCCTGCGGGCGTCGCGTCGTTGCGAGGGTCCCCGTCCAGGTCCCCGCAGAGCCCGCACAGCCGCCCGCCGTAAACGCCCGGCGCTCGGACGCTGACGCGCCCGTGGAGCCCGTCGAAGGCCACCGTCACCCCTCGGGGCGTCCTCGCCGTCACCTCCCAGCCCCGCGACTCCAGCGTCACCGGCGAGGTCCGCGGCGGGCGCGTGGGCACGCCGTTCACCTGGAGGGGGGGCGGAGACGGGGGTTACGCAGCGTAGCCTCTGCGTTTTGGCCGTCCTGAAGCTCCCATCCCTGCTACTCGGGGTTTACCAGCCCGTTACTCGACGTTTGCTCACGAGCTACCTGTAACTGTCTCTCACGCCGCTGTTAATTGTTTAATTGCCGCCTGCAGTTCTCTCACTCGCTGCTCGCGGTTCTCCCGCTCGGAGTCTCCTCGCTGTTCACCCGGTTTACTCACGCGCTTCTCGCTCGCTGCTCGCCACTTGGCATCGGCCCGCCGGGGCACGCCGTGGCGGGGACCATCCCTCTTCCTCACCGCTCAGGCTTCTACGGAGAGCTCGGCCGCGGCGGGGATGGCCGAGCCCTCTCGCCTGCTCCTCACGCTTTACTCGCGCGCTACTCAACGCTTAACTTCCCTCTGGCGACACTTCGTAGAACCGTAGAGCAGTTTGGGTGGGAAGGGACCTTCAAAGCCCACCCAGCCCAACCCCCCCGGCCGTGTCGCCAACGAAGACGTTGAACAGGGCCAGGCCCAACACGGACCCCTGAGGGACGCCACTCGTGACCGGTCTCCACTTGGACGTCGACCCATTTTCCCGCTTAATCTCTTACTACTTGCTCACACGCTCGCTACTCACTCACTACTCACTCTTTAACTCGCTACACATCCCTGGGCAGCTCTGTGTCCTCCCAGCTTGGTCTGCTACTCACTCATTACTCGCTTGTTCGTTGCCTACTGCTCACTCCCTGGGCAAACCAGCTACCGGGCTCTTCACGCCCGCTACTCACTCGCTACTCATCGGTTGGCCAACAAATGCGTCCCCACTTGCCATCAGCCCAGGCAGAAAGCGCTACTCAGCGCCCGAGCCCTACTCCACCCTCACAACTCCGTCCTCGCAGCTCTTACCCGCTCCTCGCCCTGCCGTACTCACAGCCTGCTCCTCCCTTTACTCACCCCCAGAGCTACTCACCGTGACCCGGCCGGCTTCCAGCCCCACGCGCGTGCGGCGCACGAGGATCTCGACACCGACGATGCCGCCGGGGCCGCCCCGCACCAGGACGCGGAAGGATTCGGCGCTCCCGGCGCCAGAGCAGAGTCCGGCCAGGAGGTAGGCGCAGGAGATGGGGAAGTCGCGGTGGAGGCGGTCGAAGGTGCGGAGGTGACCCATGCCCAGGACGGAGCAGGTGGCAGGCGTGGGGCCGGGTTTGGGGACAGGCGTGGGGCCGGCTTTGGGGACAGGCGTGGGGACCGCTTTGGGGACAGGCGTGGGGCCGATGAGGGTGGTGGCGCAGGGCTCCTGGGGGTGTTTAGATGAGCAGGACGGATCTGTGGGGACAGGAGGAGCAGCGGTTAGTTGAGTTGTCCTTCTGGAAGGGTTCTTCAGACCATTCCGCCATCCCTCCCTCCATCCTTCCGCCCCACCATCACCCCTCTATCGCTCCATCCCTCCTCCTTCACCCCGTTCCCCATCCCTCCTTCCATTCCTTTGTCCTCGCTCATCCCTTTCCCCATCCCTTCACCCTTCTTCGCTGTTTCTCCATCCGTGAATCCATCCATCCGTGAATCCGTCCCTCCCTCCTTCTTCACCCTTCCTCCGCCCCTCCATCCTTCTTCACCCTTCCTCCGTCCCTCCCTCCATCTTCACCCTTCCTCCGTCCCTCCCTCCATCTTCACCCTTCCTCCGTCCCTCCCGCCATCTTCACCCTTCCTCCGTCCCTCCATCCTTCTTCACCCTTCCTCCGTCCCTCCATCCTTCTTCACCCTTCCTCCGTCCCTCCATCCTTCTTCCACTGTCTGTCCATCCCTAAATCCTTCTTCATCCATTTCTCCATCCCTTCATCCTTCTTCCGCCGTTTCTCCATCCATCCCTCCATCTTCACCTGTTTCTCCACCCCTTCCACGGTTTCTCTATCCCCATCCATCCTCCTTCACCCGTATCTCCGTCGCACCGCCCACATCTCCGTTCCTCCCACCGCCTCCCCCCGTCCCTCGCTCGCGGCGTCCCCTGTCCCCGTGCCCCACTCACGGCAGGGCATCCCCCGCTCCCCGCTGTGCCCCTCCTCGAGCTGGGCGCAGACCCCGCAGAGTTGGCCCTGCAGCGTCGCCGGCGCCGTCACCGTCACTGCGCCGTCCCCGCCGAAGGCCACCCGCACGCCCATGGCTGTCGTCACCCGTCGCTGACCCCCTCGACGTTCCAGGCGCACCCGGCCTCCCTCCAGCGAAAGGGGCAGGCGGGCCTGGCGCCCGGTCACCTGCAGGGAAGGGACAGCGGTTAGGACACCCGGATGTCCGGATCACCTGCCCAGTTACGGGGTCCGGGGGTTGGAAACGGAGCGAGAAGCCCCAGGTGCGTGGGGCCCCTCCTGGAGAAGACAGCCTGCACCCCACGCTCCACCCGGGGCTGTGTCCTCACCCTCGCCATCGTCTCCTCTCCGCGGAGCAGGACCACCTCGTAGCTGTCACCGCGGAGCGTGATGTGGCTGAAGGTGGCAGCTGGTCCCCTGCCCACTTGGCCACTCGCCGTGACTTGGAAGGTGGGCAACTGGCTGCCGCAGGTGGTCACCAACGTCTGGGTGCAAGCTTCGGTCAAGCCGTAGTTCTTCCCGTCGAAGGCTCGGTAGCGCCAACGCCCCAAGACGTGGCAGACGAGGGGGGGCTGTGAGACGGGCACGCATCTGGGGGAGGCTTCCACCATCTTGCACGTGGTTCCGGGTGGACAATGCAGGTCAATGCAAGACGTGTTGACGGGAACGCATCTGGGCGAGGTTTCCACCATCTTGCACGTCGTTCCGGATGGACAGTGCAGGTCGTTGCAGGATGGATTGTTGGCCATGCATTTGGGCCAACCCTCCACCATCTGGCACGCAGTCCCCTTCGGGCAATGCAGGTCTTTGCAAGATAGGTTGATGGGAACGCATCTGGGTGAGGTTTCCACCATCTTGCACGTCGTTCCGGATGGACAGTGCAGGTCGTTGCAGGATGGCTTGCTGGCTACGCATTTGGGCCAACCCTCCACCATCTGGCACGCAGTCCCCTTCGGGCAATGCAGGTCTTTGCACGATGGCTTGTTGGGGATGCATTTGGGAGAGGTTTCCACCATCTGGCACGTTGTTCCAGACGGGCAGTGCATCTCGCTGCACGATGGCTTGTTGGGCACGCATTTGGGCCAGTCCACCACCATCTGGCACGTCGTTCCAGCTGGACAATGCATGTCATTGCACGATGGCTTGTTGGGTACACATTTGGGCCAGTCCTCCACCATCTGGCACGTTGTCCCCGCCGGGCAGTGCATCTCACTGCAAGATGGCTTGTTGGGCACGCATTTGGGCCAGTCCTCCACCATCTGGCAGGTGGTGCCAGGCGGGCAACGGATGGTGTTGCAGGACGGCTTGATGGGTACGCACGTGGGCCAACCTCCTCCCGTCTGGCAGGTGGTGCCCACGGGGCAGCGGATGGTGCTGCAGGTGGGTTGGTTGGGCACGCATTTGGGCCAACCCTCTACCATCTGGCAGGTGGTACCTTCCGAGCAGTGCACCGTGGTGCAGGTGGGTCTGGGGGGGACGCAGCGAGGGACGCCCTCTACCACGCGACACGCAGTCCCGGACTTGCAGGAGAGGTCGGCGCAAGACGTTGCGGGCGCGCTCCTTTTCACCTGCACGCACTTGGGCCACCCTTGCACCACCCGGCACGTCGTCCCGCTTGCGCATCGCAAGTCACCGCAGGAGGGGATGCGGATGCAACGAGGCCACCCGTTCAGGACTCTGCAGCTCATTCCCAACTGGCAGTGGAGGTTCTTGCAGGAAGGTCGGGAGATGCAGACAGGGTGACCGTCCACAACCACGCAGGCAGTGCCAGGTTTGCAGGCGACGTGCGGGCAGGACGTGGGGGTGGTGACGCAGTTGATGCCGACGCAGGGCACGGGAGGAGATGAGATCCCAGGGGAAAATGGGGGGACAGAAGCACGGTGGCTCCAGGGAAAAGCTCTGAAGAGGGCATAGCCGGGAAGACAGCGAGGCCCCCCATCTGTCATGGTGCACGTGGTGCCTTTGGGACACTGGAGGTCGCTGCAAGAAGGTCTTCCAATGGAGATCTTGGTTTGGATGCACTGTGGCCAACCATCAACCATCTGGCAGGTGGTTCCCTTCTGGCACTGGATGTCACTGCAGGATGGTCGGGTCTGGACACACTGGGGCCACCCATTGGCCATGTCACACCTGGTCCCTTTGGGACACTGGACGTCACTGCAGGAGGGCTGGCGGTGGACACACTGCGGCCACCCATCTGTCATCTTGCACGTGGTGCCTTGGGGACACTGGAGGTCACTGCAGGTGGGTCTCATAATGGAGGTCTTGGTTTGGACACACCGAGGCCAACCATCAGCCATCTGGCAGGTGGTTCCCTTCTGGCACTCGATGTCCCTGCAGGATGGTTGGCTGTGGACACACTGCGGTTGGCCATCCATCATCTTGCACGTGGTGCCTTTGGGACAATGGATGTCACTGCACGATGGTGGTCTTGAGGCAGCCTTGGTTTGGATGCACTGTGGCCGACCATCAACCATCTGGCACCTGGTTCCCTTCTGGCACTGGATGTCCTGACAGGAGGGCGGGCTGTGGACACACCGTGGTTGGCCATCAATCATGTTACATGAGGTCCCCTGGGGACAGTGGACATCATTGCAAGACGGTTGCTTGAAGGACATCTTGGTTTGGACGCACCGTGGCCAACCATCAACCATCTGGCAGGTGGTTCCCTTCCAGCACTGGATGTCCCTGCAGGATGGAAGGGTCTGGACGCACTGGGGCCACCCATTGACCATGTCACACCTGGTCCCTTTGGGACACTGGACGTCACTGCAGGAGGGCTGGCGGTGGACACACTGGGGCCACCCGTCTGTCATCTTGCATGTGGTGCCTTTGGGACACTGGAGGTTGCTGCAGGTGGGTCTCATAATGGAGGTCTTGGTTTGGACGCATCGTGGCCAACCGTCAACCATCTGGCAGGTGGTTCCCTTCTGGCACCTGATGTCCTGACAGGAGGGCGGGCTGTGGACACACCGTGGTTGGCCATCCATCATCTTGCACGTGGTCCCTTTGGGACACTGGAGGTCACTGCAAGAAGGTCTTGCAATGGAGATCTTGATTTGGACGCATTGTGGCCAGTTGTCAATGATCTGGCACCTGGTTCCCTTCTGGCACTGGAGGTCCTCACAGGAGGGCGGGCTGTGGACACACCGTGGTTGGCCATCAATCATGTTACATGAGGTCCCCTGGGGACAGTGGACATCATTGCAAGATGGCTGCCTGAAGGACATCTTGATTTGAACGCACCGTGGCCAACCATCAACCATCTGGCACCTGGTTCCCTTCTGGCACTGGATGTCCCTGCAGGATGGTTGGCTGTGGACACACCGTGGTTGGCCATCCATCATCTTGCACGTGGTCCCTTTGGGACAATGGATGTCACTACAAGACGGTGGTGTTGAGGCAATCTTGGTTTGGACGCACCGTGGCCAACCATCAACCATCTGGCACCTGGTTCCCTTCTGGCACTGGATGTCCCTGCAGGATGGTCGGGTCTGGACACACTGGGGCCACCCATTGACCATGTCACACCTGGTCCCTTCGGGACACTGGACGTCACTGCAGGAGGGCTGGCGGAGGACACACTGGGGCCACCCGTCTGTCATCTTGCACGTGGTGCCTTTGGGACACTGGAGGTCACTGCAGGTGGGTCTCATAATGGAGGTCTTGGCTTGGACGCATCGTGGCCAACCGTCAACCATCTGGCACCTGCTTCCCTTCTGGCACTGGATGTCACTGCAGGATGGTTGCCTCAGTATGGTTTTGATTTGGACGCACTGTGGCCAACCATCAACGATCTCGCAGGTGGTTCCCTTCTGGCATTGGATGCTCTGGCAGGAAGGTGGATTGTGGACACACTGCGGTTGGCCATCCATCATCTTGCACGTGGTGTCTTTGGGACAATGGATGTCACTGCACGATGGTGGTCTTGAGGCAGTCTTGGTTTGAATGCACCGTGGCCAACCATCAACCATCTGGCATGTGGTTCCCTTCTGGCATTGGATGTCCTGACAGGAGGGCGGGCTGTGGACACACCGTGGTTGGCCATCAATCATGTTACATGAGGTCCCCTGGGGACAGTGGACATCATTGCAAGACGGTTGCCTGAGGAACATCTTGGTTTGGACGCATCGAGGCCAACCATCAACCATCTGGCACCTGGTTCCCTTCTGGCACTGGATGTCCCTGCAAGAAGGTTGCCTCAGTATGGTTTTGACTTGGACGCACCGTGGCCGACCATCAACCATCTGGCAGGTGGTTCCCTTCTGGCACTGGATGTCCCTGCAGGATGGAAGGGTCTGGACACACTGGGGCCACCCATTGACCATGTCACACCTGGTCCCTTTGGGACACTGGACGTCACTGCAGGAGGGCTGGCGGTGGACACACTGGGGCCACCCGTCTGTCACCTTGCACGTGGTGCCTTTGGGACACTGGAGGTCACTGCAGGTGGGTCTCATAATGGAGGTCTTGGTTTGGACACACCGAGGCCAACCATCAACCATCTGGCACCTGGTTCCCTTCTGGCACTGGATGTCACTGCAGGATGGTTGGCTGTGGACACACTGCGGTTGGCCATCAATCATCTTGCACGTGGTGTCTTTGGGACAATGGATGTCACTACAAGATGGTGGTCTTGAGGCAGCCTTGGTTTGGACGCACCGTGGCCAACCATCAACCATCTGGCATGTGGTTCCCTTCTGGCATTGGATGTCCTGACAGGAGGGCGGGCTGTGGACACACCGTGGTTGGCCATCAATCATGTTACATGAGGTCCCCTGGGGACAGTGGACATCATTGCAAGACGGTTGCCTGAGGAACATCTTGGTTTGGACGCACCGTGGCCAACCATCAACCATCTGGCACCTGGTTCCCTTCTGGCACTGGATGTCCCTGCAAGAAGGTTGCCTCAGTATGGTTTTGACTTGGACGCACCGTGGCCAACCATCAACCATCTGGCAGGTGGTTCCCTTCTGGCACTGGATGTCCCTGCAGGATGGAAGGGTCTGGACACACTGGGGCCACCCATTGACCGTGTCACAGCTGGTCCCTTTGGGACACTGGACGTCACTGCAGGAGGGCTGGCGGTGGACACACTGGGGCCACCCGTCTGTCACCTTGCACGTGGTGCCTTTGGGACACTGGAGGTCATTGCAGGTGGGTCTCATAATGGAGGTCTTGGTTTGGACACACCGAGGCCAACCATCAACCATCTGGCACCTGCTTCCCTTCTGGCACTGGATGTCCCTGCAGGATGGTTGGCTGTGGACACACTGCGGTTGGCCATCCATCATCTTGCACGTGGTGTCTTTGGTACAATGGATGTCACTGCACGATGGTGGTCTTGAGGCAGCCTTGGTTTGGATGCACTGTGGCCGACCATCAACCATCTGGCACCTGCTTCCCTTCTGGCACTGGATGTCCTGACAGGAGGGCGGGCTGTGGACACACCGTGGTTGGCCATCAATCGTGTTACATGAGGTCCCCTGGGGACAGTGGACATCATTGCAAGACGGTTGCTTGAAGGACATCTTGGTTTGGACGCACCGTGGCCAACCATCAACCATCTGGCAGGTGGTTCCCTTCCAGCACTGGATGTCCCTGCAGGATGGAAGGGTCTGGACGCACTGGGGCCACCCATTGACCATGTCACACCTGGTCCCTTTGGGACACTGGACGTCACTGCAGGAGGGCTGGCGGAGGACACACTGGGGCCACCCATCTGTCATCTTGCATGTGGTGCCTTTGGGACACTGGAGGTTGCTGCAGGTGGGTCTCATAATGGAGGTCTTGGTTTGGACGCATCGTGGCCAACCATCAACCATCTGGCAGGTGGTTCCCTTCTGGCACCTGATGTCCTGACAGGAGGGCGGGCTGTGGACACACCGTGGTTGGCCATCCATCATCTTGCACGTGGTCCCTTTGGGACACTGGAGGTCACTGCAAGAAGGTCTTGCAATGGAGATCTTGATTTGGACGCATTGTGGCCAGTTGTCAATGATCTGGCACCTGGTTCCCTTCTGGCACTGGAGGTCCTCACAGGAGGGCGGGCTGTGGACACACCGTGGTTGGCCATCAATCATGTTACATGAGGTCCCCTGGGGACAGTGGACATCATTGCAAGATGGCTGCCTGAAGGACATCTTGATTTGAACGCACCGTGGCCAACCATCAACCATCTGGCACCTGGTTCCCTTCTGGCACTGGATGTCCCTGCAGGATGGTTGGCTGTGGACACACCGTGGTTGGCCATCCATCATCTTGCACGTGGTCCCTTTGGGACAATGGATGTCACTACAAGACGGTGGTGTTGAGGCAATCTTGGTTTGGACGCACCGTGGCCGCCCATCAACCATCTGGCACCTGGTTCCCTTCTGGCACTGGATGTCCCTGCAGGATGGTCGGGTCTGGACGCACTGGGGCCACCCATTGACCGTGTCACACCTGGTCCCTTTGGGACACTGGACGTCACTGCAGGAGGGCTGGCGGAGGACACACTGGGGCCACCCGTCTGTCATCTTGCACGTGGTGCCTTTGGGACACTGGAGGTCACTGCAGGTGGGTCTCATAATGGAGGTCTTGGCTTGGACGCATCGTGGCCAACCGTCAACCATCTGGCAGGTGGTTCCCTTCTGGCACCTGATGTCCCTGCAGGATGGTTGCCTCAGTATGGTTTTGATTTGGACGCACTGTGGCCAACCATCAACGATCTCGCAGGTGGTTCCCTTCTGGCATTGGATGCTCTGGCAGGAAGGTGGATTGTGGACACACTGCGGTTGGCCATCCATCATCTTGCACGTGGTGTCTTTGGGACAATGGATGTCACTGCACGATGGTGGTCTTGAGGCAGTCTTGGTTTGAATGCACCGTGGCCAACCATCAACCATCTGGCATGTGGTTCCCTTCTGGCATTGGATGTCCTGACAGGAGGGCGGGCTGTGGACACACCGTGGTTGGCCATCAATCATGTTACATGAGGTCCCCTGGGGACAGTGGACATCATTGCAAGACGGTTGCCTGAGGAACATCTTGGTTTGGACGCATCGAGGCCAACCATCAACCATCTGGCACCTGGTTCCCTTCTGGCACTGGATGTCCCTGCAAGAAGGTTGCCTCAGTATGGTTTTGACTTGGACGCACCGTGGCCGACCATCAACCATCTGGCAGGTGGTTCCCTTCTGGCACTGGATGTCCCTGCAGGATGGAAGGGTCTGGACGCACTGGGGCCACCCATTGACCATGTCACACCTGGTCCCTTTGGGACACTGGACGTCACTGCAGGAGGGCTGGCGGTGGACACACTGGGGCCACCCCTCTGTCACCTTGCACGTGGTGCCTTTGGGACACTGGAGGTCACTGCAGGTGGGTCTCATAATGGAGGTCTTGATTTGAACGCACCGTGGCCAACCATCAACCATCTGGCACCTGCTTCCCTTCTGGCACTGGATGTCACTGCAGGATGGTTGGCTGTGGACACACTGCGGTTGGCCATCAATCATCTTGCACGTGGTGTCTTTGGGACAATGGATGTCACTACAAGATGGTGGTCTTGAGGCAGCCTTGGTTTGGACGCACCGTGGCCAACCATCAACCATCTGGCAGGTGGTTCCCTTCTGGCAATGGATGTCCCTGCAGGATGGTCGGGTCTGGATGCACTGGGGCCACCCATTGACCATGTCACACCCGGTCCCTTTGGGACACTGGACGTCACTGCAGGAGGGCTGGCGGTGGACACACTGGGGCCACCCGTCTGTCACCTTGCACGTGGTGCCTTTGGGACACTGGAGGTTGCTGCAGGTGGGTCTCATAATGGAGGTCTTGGTTTGGACGCATCGTGGCCAACCGTCAACCATCTGGCACCTGGTTCCCTTCTGGCACTGGATGTCCTGACAGGAGGGCGGACTGTGGACACACCGTGGTTGGCCATCAATCATGTTACATGAGGTCCCTTGGGGACAGTGGACATCATTGCAAGATGGTTGCCTGAAGGACATCTTGATTTGAACGCATCGAGGCCAACCATCAACCATCTGGCACCTGGTTCCCTTCTGGCACTGGATGTCCCTGCAAGAAGGTTGCCTCAGTATGGTTTTGACTTGGACGCACTGTGGCCAACCATCAACCATCTGGCAGGTGGTTCCCTTCTGGCACTGGATGTCCCTGCAGGATGGAAGGGTCTGGACACACTGGGGCCACCCATTGACCATGTCACACCTGGTCCCTTTGGGACACTGGACGTCACTGCAGGAGGGCTGGCGGTGGACACACTGGGGCCACCCGTCTGTCACCTTGCACGTGGTGCCTTTGGGACACTGGAGGTCACTGCAGGTGGGTCTCATAATGGAGGTCTTGGTTTGGACACACCGAGGCCAACCATCAACCATCTGGCACCTGCTTCCCTTCTGGCACTGGATGTCACTGCAGGATGGTTGGCTGTGGACACACTGCGGTTGGCCATCCATCATCTTGCACGTGGTGTCTTTGGGACAATGGATGTCACTACAAGACGGTGGTCTTGAGGCAGTCTTGGTTTGGACGCACCGTGGCCAACCATCAACCATCTGGCACCTGGTTCCCTTCTGGCACTGGATGTCCCTGCAGGATGGTCGGGTCTGGACACACTGGGGCCACCCATTGACCATGTCACAGCTGGTCCCTTTGGGACACTGGACGTCACTGCAGGAGGGCTGGCGGTGGACACACTGGGGCCACCCGTCTGTCACCTTGCACGTGGTGCCTTTGGGACACTGGAGGTCACTGCAGGTGGGTCTCATAATGGAGGTCTTGGTTTGGACGCATCTTGGCCAACCATCAACGATCTGGCACCTGCTTCCCTTCTGGCACTGGATATCACTGCAGGAGGGCGGGCTGTGGACACACTGCGGTTGGCCATCAATCATCTTGCACGTGGTGTCTTTGGTACAGTGGATGTCACTACAAGACGGTGGTCTTGAGGCAGTCTTGATTTGGACACACCGTGGCCAACCATCAACCATCTGGCAGGTGGTTTCCTTCTGGCACTGGATGTCCTGACAGGAGGGCGGGCTGTGGACACACCGTGGTTGGCCATCAATCATGTTACATGAGGTCCCCTGGGGACAGTGGACATCATTGCAAGACGGTTGCTTGATGGACATCTTGGTTTGGACACACCGTGGCCAACCATCAACCATCTGGCACCTGCTTCCCTTCTGGCACTGGATGCTCTGGCAGGAAGGTGGGTTGTGGACGCACCGTGGTTGGCCATCCATCATCCTGCACGTGGTCCCTTTGGGACAATGGATGTCACTGCACGATGGTGGTCTTGAGGCAGTCTTGGTTTGGACGCACCGTGGCCAACCATCAACCATCTGGCACCTGCTTCCCTTCTGGCACTGGATGTCACTGCAGGATGGTTGGCTGTGGACACACCGTGGTTGGCCATCCATCATCTTGCACGTCGTTCCCTTGGGACAACTGACGCTGGTGCAGGTCTTAGTTCCCGCCCAAGTGCGAGAAACCGGTTGGTGGTGGGTCGGCCCTCTCTGCACGCAACGGGGCCAACCATGCGCCATGAGGCACACGGTCCCCTTCGGGCACCTGAAGTTGCTGCAGGAGGGCGGGTTGTGGATGCATTTGGGCCAACCGCTGATCATCTTGCACATGGTGCCCTGGGGACACTGGATGTCGCTGCAGGACGGTAGGGGACCAACGCATTGGGGCCGCCCGTCCAGCATTTTGCACGCTGTCCCCTTTTGACAATGGATGTCGTCACACGTTGGGGTTTCGTGGTTGAATTGAGAGTGGGAGGTCTTTGTTGGCCCACACCAAGGCCACCCATCAACCATGTGACACACGGTTCCCTTCTGGCATTGGACGTCGTCACAGGAGGGGGGGTTGTGGACACAGCGCGGTTGGTCATCGATCATCTTACACGAGGTTCCTTTGGGACACTGGACATCCCGGCAAGGTTGGCTTGGGAATGTCTTAGTTTGGACACACCGCGGCCAATCGTTAACCATCTGACACGTGGTTCCCTTCTGGCATCGGACATCCTGGCAGGAGGGTCCACTGTGGACACAGTTTGGCCACCCGTCCATCATCTTGCACGTGGTCCTTTTGGGACAGTGGATGTCACTGCAAGAAGGTCGTCTTGAGGACGTCTTGATTGGGACGCACCGGGGCCAACCGTCAACCACCTCGCACGTGGACTCCTTGGGACAGGGACGATGGTTGCACGACGGCAGCGCGTGGGGACCTGGAGTTGGCGGCGCTTCCCTCTGGAAGACCTGCTTGTGCACGCACTTGGGCCAGCCATCCACCATCCTGCACTGGGTCCCCTTCGGGCAGCGAATGGGCTGGCAGGAGGGCAAGAGGTGGACGCATTTCGGCCAACCACCCACGATCTTGCATCGCGTGCCCTCGTGGCAGCGGAGGTGGCGACACGAGGGTGTGGGGATGCACTTGGGTCTCCCGGCCACCATCTGGCACCGTGTCCTTCCCTTGCAGGGGAAGCTCTGACACGAGGGCACGGGGACGCACTTGGGCCACCCGTCCACCATCTTGCACTGGGTGCCAGCTTCACAACGGAAGTCCTTACAGGAAGGCAACGGGACGCACTTGGGCCACCCGTCCACCATCTTGCACTGGGTGCCAGCTTCACAACGGAAGTCCTTACAGGAAGGCAACGGGATGCACTTGGGCCACCCGTCCACCATCTTGCATTGAGTTCCAGCTTCACAACGGAAGTCCTTACACGACGGCAGTGGGACGCACTTGGGCCACCCATCCACCATCTTGCATTGAGTTCCAGCTTCACAACGGAAGTCCTTACATGAAGGCAACGGGACGCACTTGGGCCACCCATCCACCATCTTGCACTGGGTTCCAGTTTCACAACGGAAGTCCTTACAGGAAGGCAACGGGACGCACTTGGGCCACCCGTCCATCATCTTGCACTGGGTGCCAGCTTCACAACGGAAGTCCTTACAGGAAGGCAACGGGACACACTTGGGCCACCCGTCCACCATCTTGCATTGGGTGCCAGCTTCACAACGGAAGTTCTTACATGAAGGCAACGGGACGCACTTGGGCCACCCGTCCACCATCTTGCATTGGGTGCCAGCTTCACAACGGAAGTTCTTACAGGAAGGCAACGGGACGCACTTGGGCCACCCGTCCACCATCTTGCATTGAGTTCCAGCTTCACAACGGAAGTCCTTACACGACGGCAGTGGGACACATTTTGGCCACCCGTCCACCATCTTGCATTGAGTTCCAGTTTCACAACGGAAGTCCTTACAGGAAGGCAACGGGACGCACTTGGGCCACCCGTCCACCATCTTGCACTGGGTTCCAGCTTCACAACGGAAGTCCTTACACGACGGCAGTGGGACGCACTTGGGCCACCCATCCACCATCTTGCACTGGGTTCCAGCTTCACAACGGAAGTCCTTACACGACGGCAGTGGGACGCACTTGGGCCACCCATCCACCATCTTGCATTGAGTTCCAGCTTCACAACGGAAATCCTTACAGGAAGGCAGTGGGACACATTTTGGCCACCCGTTCACCATCTTGCACTGGGTTCCTGTCTTGCAATCAAAGTTCTTACACGACGGCAGTGGGACGCACTTGGGCCACCCGTCCACCATCTTGCATTGAGTTCCAGCTTCACAACGGAAGTCCTTACAGGAAGGCAACGGGACGCACTTGGGCCACCCGTCCACCATCTTGCACTGGGTGCCCTCTTCACAACGGAAGTTCTTACAGGAAGGCAACGGGACGCACTTGGGCCACCCGTCCACCATCTTGCACTGGGTGCCAGCTTCACAACGGAAGTCCTTACAGGAAGGCAACGGGACGCACTTGGGCCACCCGTCCACCATCTTGCATTGAGTTCCAGCTTCACAACGGAAGTCCTTACAGGAAGGCAACGGGACGCACTTGGGCCACCCGTCCACCATCTTGCATTGGGTGCCAGCTTCACAACGGAAGTTCTTACAGGAAGGCAACGGGACGCACTTGGGCCACCCGTCCACCATCTTGCATTGAGTTCCAGCTTCACAACGGAAGTCCTTACACGACGGCAGTGGGACACATTTTGGCCACCCGTCCACCATCTTGCATTGAGTTCCAGTTTCACAACGGAAGTCCTTACAGGAAGGCAACGGGACGCACTTGGGCCACCCGTCCACCATCTTGCACTGGGTTCCAGCTTCACAACGGAAGTCCTTACACGACGGCAGTGGGACGCACTTGGGCCACCCATCCACCATCTTGCACTGGGTTCCAGCTTCACAACGGAAGTCCTTACACGACGGCAGTGGGACGCACTTGGGCCACCCATCCACCATCTTGCATTGAGTTCCAGCTTCACAACGGAAATCCTTACAGGAAGGCAGTGGGACACATTTTGGCCACCCGTTCACCATCTTGCACTGGGTTCCTGTCTTGCAATCAAAGTTCTTACACGACGGCAGTGGGACGCACTTGGGCCACCCGTCCACCATCTTGCATTGAGTTCCAGCTTCACAACGGAAGTCCTTACAGGAAGGCAACGGGACGCACTTGGGCCACCCGTCCACCATCTTGCACTGGGTTCCAGTTTCACAACGGAAGTCCTTACAGGAAGGTAACGGAACGCACTTGGGCCACCCATCCACCATCTTGCACTGGGTGCCAGCTTCACAACGGAAGTCCTTACAGGAAGGTAACGGAACGCACTTGGGCCACCCGTCCACCATCTTGCACCGCGTCCCCTCCCCGCACCGGTAGTTTTTGCACGAGGGCGATGGGATGCATTTGGGCCCGGTGGCCAGCGCGACGCATGAGCTCCCGGATCCGCACCGCATCCCGAGGCAGAGCTTGGCGCTGCTCTCGCCCGGTGGATCAGCCCCTGCGGAATAAAACCCCGTGAGCAGCAGCCCAGCCCCTTATCAGACAGCGGAGAATCCACTGCCGGGTGGGGCAGCTTCTCCCATGAGGCAGAGTTTCCCCACTGGTTTTGCTGTCCTCCCACCCAGACCCGCTCGGTTTTCTTCGGTCCACGATCACAGGAGCATTTAAAGGTGGGGATTCTCCAGGGGCTTGCATAGGGGTTGAGCAAGCACCGCTGTGCGTTCGAAAGGGGATTTGAGGCTGGAAATGCTGGATTTGGGGTTTGAGAGGCACGGGGACGCGTGCAAGGAACAGGGGTTCGGATTCAGGGCTGGATAATGCCAAAATGGGGGTCGGCGGGGGCAAAGGGAGAGGTGCCATGAGGAGGTGCGTGGATTGGGGCTGGAAAGAGCAGATTTGGGGCTGGAAAGAGCAGATTTGGGGCTGGAGGCAGAGAGGGAGAGGTGGAACAAAAGGGCACGTGGATTTGGGGCTGAAAATGCCAGATTTGGGCTTGGAGAGGGAAAGGGAGAGGTGGAGTGAAAGGGCGGGTGGATTTGGGGCTGAAAATGCCAGATTTGGGGTTGGAGAGGGAGATGCAAGGAAAAGGTGCACGGATTTGGGGCTGGAAATGGCGGATTTGGGGCTGGAAATGGCGGATTTGGGGCTGGAAATGGAAAGGGAGAAATAGAAAGAAAAGGTGCATGGATTTGGGGCTGGAAATGCCAAATTTGGGGCTGGAGATGGAAAGATAGAGGTGGAATGAATGGGTGGGTGGATTTGGGGCTGGAAATGGCAAATTTGGGGCCGGAGGGGTAAAAGGAGAGGTGCACTGAAGGGTGCCTGGATCTGGGGCTAGAAATCCCAAATTTGGAGTTCGAGGGGCAAAGGGAGAGGTGGAATGGAAGGGTGTGTGGATTTGGGGCGGGAAATGCCAAATTTGGGGCTGGAGAGGAAAAGGGAGACCCGCAAAGAAAAGGGTGGGTGGATTTGGGGCAGAAAATGCCAAATTTGGGGTCGGAACTAGAAACGTAGAGGTGGAATTGAGGGGGTGGGTGGATTTGGGGCTAGAAATGCCCAATTTGGGGCTGGAGAGTGAGAGTTGCAAGGAAAGCGCGGCTGGATTTGGGGCTGAAAATGCCGAATTTGGGGCTTGAGAGGTGCAAGGAAGAGATGCGTGGATTTGGGGCTGAAAACACGGAATTTGGGGCTGGAGAGGCAAAGGGAGAGGGGGACGAAAGGGTGGGTGGCTTTGGGGCTGAAAACGCCAGATTTGGGGCTGGTGGGGAAAAGGGAGAGGTGGGATGGGGCAGGGAAGGGGCTGGCTGGGATTTGGGTGGAAAAACGGGGATTTTGGCCAACGGGACTCACCGCACCGCCACAGCGAGCAGGTGAAGAGCAGCAGCCACCGCAGAGACCCCGTCTGCCCCACACGTGGGAGAGAGATCCTCGGTGAGGGGGCGGGGAGGGGACCCCGGGCCCACCCTGCCCCATAGATCCCACAGGGATCCAGGGCCCACCCTGCCCCATAGATCCCACAGGGAACCGAGGGAACCCAGGGCCCACCCTGCCCCATAGATCCCAGAGGGGACTCAGGTGTCCAGGGCCCACCCTGCCCCATAGATCCCATGGGGACCCAGGGCCCACCCTGCCCCATGGATCCCACAGGGAACCCAGGGCCCACCCTGCCCCATGGATCCCACGGGGAACCCAGGTGTCCAGGGCCCACCCTGCCCCATAGATTCAATGGGGAACCCAGGGCCCACCCTGCCCCATAGATTCCACAGGGATCCAGGGCCCACCCTGCCCCATAGATCCCACGGGGAACCCAGGGCCCACCCT
The DNA here is from genome assembly GCF_036417535.1 of Chlamydotis macqueenii. Taxonomy (NCBI): domain Eukaryota; kingdom Metazoa; phylum Chordata; class Aves; order Otidiformes; family Otididae; genus Chlamydotis; species Chlamydotis macqueenii. Next base: position 27,071 of record NW_028239077.1, read on the forward strand.
GCCCCATAGATCCCACAGGGATCCAGGGCCCACCCTGCCCCATAGATCCCACGGGGAACCCAGGGCCCACCCTGCCCCATAGATCCCACAGGGATCCAGGGCCCACCCTGCCCCATAGATCCCACGGGGAACCCAGGGCCCACCCTGCCCCATAGATCCCACGGGGAACCCAGGGCCCACCCTGCCCCATGGATCCCACAGGGGACCCAGGGCCCACCCTGCCCCATAGATCCCACAGGGACCCAGGGCCCACCCTGCCCCATAGACCCCATGGGGAACCCAGGGCCCACCCTGCCCCATAGATCCCCACAGGGAACCCGGGTGCCCAGGACCCACCCCATAGCAAGGCACTCACCATCTTGGTGCTGCATCTCCTCTGGGAACTCTGGGGTTTTTGTAGAGGGCAAGGGGAGGTGGAACCCACCAATGGTGTGCTGGCTCCGCCCCTGCCGTGCCGCCCCATTGGTCCGTGTGGAAGGGAGGGAACCGGAGGTGGGGGAGGGGAGGGCAGAGATAAGATCTGGGGCTGGAGCCATCTGGGGCAGGGTGGCGCCAGCAGGGCGGCGATGGGGGGTGGAGGGGGGTCCCTGCTGACGGTGCCCCCGTCCGTCCGTCCAGCCAATGGCGCGTCGTCCGTCTGTCTGTCCAGCCAATGGCGCGTCGTCCGTCCGTCCCCCTGATCCCCCGTATCTCCAGCCGTCCGCGCGTCTGTCCATCCAGGGACACTTCCCTCTGTCTGTCCCACCATCCGTCCAACCATCTGTCCCACCATCCGTCCATCCTTCCGTCCAACCATCCGTCCATCCTTCCGTCCATAGCTGCGTCCGTCTGTCCACCCAGCTGATGCTTCCGTCCATCCGTCCATCCATATCTCCATCCATCTGTCCACCCATCTGTCTGTCTGTCTGTCCACCCAGGGATGCTTCTGTCCTTCCGTTCATCCATGTGTCCATCCATTCGTCCATCCAACCATTGAATCATCCATCCAACGATGCCTCCGTCCAGCCCCCCAACCATCCATCCATCTGTCCAACCATCCAACCAACCATCCCTCCAACCGTCCCTCCAACCATCCACCCAACCATCCAACAATCCCTCCAACCATCCAACCATTCATCTATCCATCCATCCATCCCTCCAACCATCCACCCAACCATCCACCCATCCCTCCAACCGTCCCTCCAACCATCCACCCATCCCTCCAACCATCCACCCAACCATCCACCCATCCCTCCAACCATCCACCCAACCATCCAACAATCCCTTCAACCATCCACCCATCCCTCCAACCGTCCCTCCAACCATCCACCCATCCCTCCAACCATCCACCCAACCATCCACCCATCCCTCCAACCATCCACCCAACCATCCAACAATCCCTTCAACCATCCAACCATTCATCTATCCATCCATCCATCCCTCCAACCATCCACCCGTCTGTCCAACCATCCATCCAACCGTCCCTCCAACCATCCACCCAACCATCCACCCAACCATCCAACCATCCACCCATCTGTCCAGCCATCCACCCAACCATCCACCCAACCAACCATCCACCCATCCCTCCAACCATCCACCCAACCATCCAACAATCCCTTCAACCATCCAACCATTCATCTATCCATCCATCCATCCCTCCAACCATCCACCCGTCTGTCCAACCATCCATCCAACCGTCCCTCCAACCATCCACCCAACCATCCAACCATCCACCCATCTGTCCAGCCATCCACCCAACCATCCACCCAACCAACCATCCACCCATCCCTCCAACCACCCATCCACTTGACCATCCATCCAACGATCCAACCATCCCTCCAATGATCCAACCATCAGTCCAACCATCCCTCCAACCATCTGTGCAACCATCCAACCGTCCCTCCAACCATCCACCCATCTGTCCAACCATCCATCCAACCATCCATCCATCCAACAATCTCTCCAACCATCCAATCCGTCAAACCATCCGTCCAGCGAACCAACCATCCATCCAACCATCTGTCCAGCCATCCAACCATCCACCCAGCCATCCAAAAATCCCTCCAACCATCCCTGCATCCATCAAGTTATCCATCCAACGATCCCTCCATCCCTCCAACCATCTCTCCATCACTCCAACCATCCCTCCATCCATCCAATCATCCATCCAACCATCCAACCATCCAACCATCCATCCATCCATCCATCCAACCATCCAGCCATCCCTCCATCCATCCAACCATCCATCCATCCATCCAACCATCCATCCAACCATCCATCCAGCCATCCAACGATCCCTCCATCCTTCCAACCATCCTTCCAATCATCCAATCATCCATCCAACCATCCCTCCATCCATCCAATCATCCATCCAACGATCCCTCCATCCCTCCCTCCATGCCACGCTCTGACCATCCACCTCCCTCCCCCCGCTCCCCTCCCCCACCCGTCAGGGCCCTGTTTGGTGACACCCGGGTCCCTCTGCTCTCCTGCGCCGGATAATTGGGGCTGCGACGGGGGCAGGAGCCTTTTGTTCTCCAGAACAATGGATTTGGGGGGAGGGGGCACCCATGGACCCAAGGGTCCGGGTGGAGGTGGCAGGGGTGGGGGGGGGTGGGGAGTTGGGCGTGGAGCACCCAGGTGTCTGGAGGTGACACCTCAAATGTTCCCAAGGACCCCCCCCCTCACCCCACAGGGCCCCAGGTGTCTGGGGACCCCCTCCTCATCCCCCCCTTCCCACTTTTAGGGGACCCAGGCATCCGGGGACTCCCTCCTCATCCCTTCCCCTCCCCATTTTAGGGGACCCAGGCGTCCAGGGACCCCCTCCCCACTCCCCACCCCCCCATTTTAGGGGAGCACCCAGGTGTCCGGGGACACTCAACCCCCTCCCCTTTTAGGGGACCCAGAGGTTTGAGGACCCCCTCCCCATCCCCCCCTTCCCACTTTTAGGGGACCCAGGCGTCCAGGGACCCCCTCCCCACTCCCCCCCCCCATTTTAGGGGACCCAGGCGTCCAGGGACCCCCTCCCCACTCCCCACCCCCCCATTTTAGGGGACCCAGGCGTCCAGGGACCCCCTCCCCACTCCCCACCCCCCCATTTTAGGGGACCCAGGCGTCCAAGGACCCCCTCCCCACCCCCCCATTTTAGGGGACCCAGGCGTCCAGGGACCTCCTCCCCACTCCCCCCCCTCCATTTTAGGGGACCCAGGCGTCCAGGGACCCCCTCCCCACTCCCCACCCCCCCATTTTAGGGGAGCACCCAGGTGTCCGGGGACACTCAACCCCCTCCCCTTTTAGGCGACCCAGAGGTCTGAGGACCCCCTCCCCATCCCCCCCTTCCCACTTTTAGGGGACCCAGGCGTCCAGGGACCCCCTCCCCACCCCCCCCCCATTTTAGGGGACCCAGGCGTCCAGGGACCCCCTCCCCCCCCCATTTTAGGGGACCCAGGCATCCAGGGACCCCCTCCCCACTCCCCCCCCCCCATTTTAGGGGACCCAGGCGTCCAGGGACCCCCTCCCCACCCCCCCATTTTAGGGGACCCAGGCGTCCAAGGACCCCCTCCCCACCCCCCCATTTTAGGGGACCCAGGCGTCCAGGGACCCCCTCCCCACCCCCCCATTTTAGGGGACCCAGGCGTCCAAGGACCCCCTCCCCACCCCCCCATTTTAGGGGACCCAGGCGTCCAGGGACCCCCTCCCCACTCCCCCCCCCCCCATTTTAGGGGATCCAGGTGTCCAGGGACCCCCTCCCCACTCCCCCCCCCCCCATTTTAGGGGACCCAGGCGTCCAGGGACCCCCTCCCCACTCCCCACCCCCCCATTTTAGGGGAGCACCCAGGTGTCCGGGGACACTCAACCCCCTCCCCCTTTTAGGCGACCCAGAGGTCTGAGGACCCCCTCCCCATCCCCCCCTTCCCACTTTTAGGGGACCCAGGCGTCCAGGCACCCCCTCCCCACCCCCCCCCTCCATTTTAGGGGACCCAGGCGTCCAGGAACCCCCTCCCCACCCCCCCCCTCCATTTTAGGGGACCCAGGCGTCCAGGCACCCCCTCCCCACTCCCCCCCCCCCCATTTTAGGGGACCCAGGCGTCCAGGGACCCCCTCCCCACTCCCCACCCCCCCATTTTAGGGAAGCACCCAGGTGTCCGGGGACACTCAACCCCCTCCCCCTTTTAGGCGACCCAGAGGTCTGAGGACCCCCTCCCCATCCCCCCCTTCCCACTTTTAGGGGACCCAGGCGTCCAGGGACCCCCTCCCCACTCCCCACCCCCCCATTTTAGGGGATCCAGGCGCCCAAGGACCCCCTCCCCATCCCTTCCCCCCCCCCATTTTAGGGGACCCAGGGGTCTGAGGATCCCCCCCACCCAAGGGACCCAGGCGTCCGGTTGTGGGGCAGCCCCCCCCCGCCCCCCCCCCCCCGTTAATTACTGAGCAAATGAACAGGGCGGCACCGGGGCACCACGGTCCGGAGAACCGGTAACGAGGGGTGCGGGGCGCCTGGGTGTCGTGTGTCCCCCCCCATCCCCCCCCCCAAAATCCACCCCCGAAACCGCCTGGGTCTGGCACCCAGATGGGGGTCCTGGGGGAGAAGGGAGACCCTGGACAGGTTTGCGGGGGTTCCCAGGGTGGTTTATGGGATGCCAGGGTTTTAAGGGGTCCCAGGGAGGTTTGGGGGTCCCTGGGGTAGTTCAGGGGGGTCCTGGGGTGTTTTGGGGGGTCCCCTGGAGAGGTTTGAGGGTTTTAGGGAGGCTGAGGGGGTCGCCAGGGGTTTTGGGGGGGGGGTCCTTGAGGGGACTGAAGGGTCCCTGGGGAGGTTTGGGGATTCCAGGGGGGTTTAGGGGGTCTCTGGAGTGGTTTTGGGGGATCCCAGAGCGGATTTGGGGGATCTACAGGAGGGGTTTGGGGCTTTCAGGGGGGCTGGGGGCACCTTGGGGGGGTAGGAGAGTCCCCAGGGTGTTTGGGGGTGTTTGGGGGGACTGGGGGTCCCTGGGATGGTTTAGGGGATCCCCGGGGGGGGAGGTTCCCTAGAGCAGTTTGGGGCTTTTACGGGGACTGAAGGGGGCCCAGGGAGGTTTGGGGGTCCCTAGGGTAGTTTAGGGGGTACTGGGGTGTTCTGGTGGGGGGTCTCCTGGAGGGGTGTGAGTTTTAGGGGGGCTGAAGCAGTCCCCAGGGGGTTTGGGGGGGTCCCTGGGGTAGTTTTGGGGGGTGCTGGAGGGATTTAGGAGATCGCTGGGTGATTTTGGGGTCCCAGGGGGAATTTCAGGGGTCCTCTCGAGGGGCTTGGGGCTCTCAGGGGGCCTGGGGGCACCTTGAGGGGGCAGGAGAGTCTCCAGGGTGTTTGGGGGTGCTCAGGGGGCTTGGGAGGGGGTCTCTGGAGTGGTTTAGGGGATCCCCTGAGGGATTTGGGGGTTTTAATGGGGCTGAGGGATCCCAAGAGAGGTTTGGGGGTCCCTGGGGTAGTTCAGGGGGGTCCTGGGGTGTTTTGGGGGGTCCCCTGGAGAGTTTTGAGGGTTTTAGGGGGGCTGAGGGGGTCCTCAGGGGATTTGGGGGTGCTTGAGGGGACTGAAGGGTCCCTGGGGAGGTTTGGGGGGTTCCAGGGGTGGTTTTGGGATCACCAGGGGAGGATTTGGGGGGTGTCTGGGGGTCGTTTTAGGGGTGCCGAAGGTTCCCCTAGGAGGGGTTTAGGGCTCCAGGGAGGTTGAGGGGGGTCCCAGGGAGGTTTGGGGGGGTCCCTGGGGAGCTGAGGGGTCCCTCGGCTGGTTTATGGGGTCTCAGGGAGTTCAGGGTGGTCCCAGGGCTGGTTTTGGGGGGCCCCTTGAGGGGGCTGAAGGGTCCGTGGGGAGTTTAGGATTACTTTGGGGTTCCCGGGGGGTTTAGGGGGTCTCCGGGGTGGTTTGCAAGGCCCCAAGTGGGATTTGGGGGTCCCTTGGAGGGATTTGGGGCTTTCAGGGTCCTGGTGCATCTTGGGGGGGGGGGGGCGTGGGAGAGTCTCCAGCGGGTTTGGGGGTCCTTGGGGATATTGGGGGGGTCTCTGGGGTGGTTTTGGGGCCCCAGGGAGACTGTGGGGGTCCGGGGGGGGTGAGGGGTCTTTGGGACGCTGAGGGGTCTCTGGGGTGGTTTTGGGGTTCCCAGGGGGGGTTTAGGGGGTCTCTGGTGTTGTTTTGGGGGTGCCAGGGGGGATTTGGGGGTTCCCCTGGAGGGGTTTTGGGGCTCCAGAGATGCTGAGGGGGTCAGGGGTCTTTGGGGGGGCTGAGGGACTCCTGGGGAGGTTTTGGGGGAGGGTCTCTGTGGTGGTTTTGGGGTTCTCGGGGGGGGGTTAAGGGGTCTCTGAGTGGTTTTAGGCGTCTCAGGGGAGATTTGGGGGTCCCCTGGAGGGATCTGGGGTTTTAAGGGGCTGAGGGGGTCCCAGGGAGGTTTGGGGGGCTCAGGTGAAGTTTAGGAGGGTACTGGGGTGTTTGGGGGTCCCCTGGAGGGATTTGGGGGTGCCAGGGGTGCTGATGGTGTCCCAGGGGGTTTGTAGGGTCTCCTGGGGGATTTGGGGGGGTCCCTGGAGAATTGGGGCATCCCAGGGGGTGACTTAGGGGTCTCCAGGAGGCGTTTGGGGTCCCCAGGGCATCTTGGGGGGGGTTGGAGACTCCCCAGGGTGTTTGGGGGTCCTTGGGGGGATTGGGGGTCTCTGGGATGGTTTAGGGGATCCGAGGGGGGCATTTGCGGGACCCCTGGAGGGATTTGGGGGTTTTAAGGGGGCTGAGGGGGTCCCTGGGGTAGTTTAGGGGGGTCCTGGGGTGCTGATGGGGTTCCCCTGGAGGGGTTTGGGGGTGCCAGGGGTGCTGATGGGGTTCCAGCGGGGGTTAAGTCATCTTTGAGGGGTTCAAAGGTCCCTGGGTTGGTTTAAGGGGGTCCCGGGGGGGGGTTTGGAGGTCCCAGGGGGGATTTGTGTCTTTCAGGGGAGCTGAGGGGGTCTTAAGGGAACTGAGGGGGGTCCCAGGGAGGTTTTGGGGGTCCCTGAAGTAGTTAGGGGGTCCCTGGAGGTGGTTTTAGGGTTCCTGGGGGAGATTTGGGGGTCCCTTGGAGGGGTTTGGGGCTTTCAGGGGGGCTGGGGGCATCTTGGGTGGGGGTGGGAGAGTCCCCAGGGCATTTGGGGGTCCTCGGCGGGGTTGAGGGGGGTCCCTGGGGTGGTTTTGGGGATCCTGGGGGAGATTTGGGGGTCCTCTGGAGGGGTTTGGGGGTTTCAAGGCAGCTGAAGGGGTCCCAGGGAGGTTTGGGGGTCCCTGGGGTAGTTTAGGGGGGTCCCGGGGTGTTTTGGGGGTCCCGGGGTGTTTTGGGGGGTCCCAGGGTGTTTTGGGGCGAGGTTTTTTTTTTGCAGTGGCAAAGGCGACGCAAAAGGCAGCGCCAGGGGAGCCTGCACGAACGCGACGCAAAGGCGACGCAGCGAGGGGGTGCAAGAGCCGGCGCGGAAAAAGGGGGCGCAAGGGGTCGGTGCCAAAAAATGCGACGCGAAGGGCAAGAAGGGGCGGCAAGGAGCGGGTTGTGAAAGAGGACGCAGGAGGAAACGTGCCAAAGGCGCCGCAGAGGCCGGCGCAAAAAAAACGCGGCCCGAGGGGGTCGCGAAAGGGGCCGCGAGAAGAGCGTGCGAAATCGCAGCGCAAAGGGCGACGAGGAGGGGGCGCGCGCGCCGAAACGCGACGTGAGAGCGGGTGCAGGAGGAACGCGGGGCCTGCAAAAAAAAAGCAGGTGCGAGGTGGCGGGGTGGGGTGTGCAGGGCCAGGCCGGGGGGCGGCCGTGCCGCCACATGTGGTGCACGTCGCCGCGCGTCGGTGTGCGTTGGTGCACGTCGCTGTGCGTCGCTGTGCGTTGGTGCACGTCGCTGCGCGTCGCTGCGTGTCGCTGCGTGTCGGTGTGCGTTGGTGCTCGTCGGTGTGCGTCGCTGTGCGTTGGTGCACGTCGCTGCACGTCGGTGCGCGTTGCTGCGTGTCGGTGTGCGTTGGTGCACGTCGCTGAGCGTCGGTGCGCGTTGGTGCACGTCGGTGCGCGTTGCTGCGTGTCGGTGTGCGTTGGTGCATGTCGGCGCACATCAGCATGCATCAGCGCGCATCGGCATGCATCAGTCTGCCCGGGGTGCGGCAGCAGATGGCAGCAGCCGCAGGAAAGTGCAAAGGGGTTACGGCACGGCACTGTTCACATTTGCCCCCAGACTGGGTTATTTCTCCCCATTTTTTGTTTTGCACCGGGTTAAATCATTGCACCACTCACATTTGCCCCCAGACTGGGTTATTTCTCCCCATTTTTTGTTTTGCACCGGGTTAAACCATTGCACCGTTCACATTTGCCCCCAGACTGGGTTATTTGCCCCCAGACTGGGTTATTTCTCCCCATTTTTTACATTTGCTCCGGGTTAAATCATTGCACCACTCACATTTGCCCCAGACTGGGTTATTTCTCCCCATTTTTTGTTTTGCACCAGGTTAAATCATTGCACCGTTCACATTTGCCCCCAGACTGGGTTATTTCTCCCCATTTTTTTGTTTTGCACCGGGTTAAATCATTGCACCACTCACATTTGCCCCAGACTGGGTTATTTCTCCCCATTTTTTTGTTTTGCACCGGGTTAAATCATTGCACTGTTCACATTTGCCCCAGACTGGGTTATTTCTCCCCATTTTTTGTTTTGCTCCGGGTTAAATCATTGCACCACTCACATTTGCCCCAGACTGGGTTATTTCTCCCCATTTTTTTGTTTTGCACCGGGTTAAATCATTGCACCACTCACATTTGCCCCAGACTGGGTTATTTCTCCCCATTTTTTGTTTTGCACCAGGTTAAATCATTGCACCGTTCACATTTGCCCCAGACTGGGTTATTTCTCCCCATTTTTTACATTTGTACTGGGTTAAATCATTGCACCACTCACATTTGCCCCAGACTGGGTTATTTCTCCCCATTTTTTGTTTTGCACCGGGTTAAACCATTGCACCGTTCACATTTGCCCCCAGACTGGGTTATTTCTCCCCATTTTTTACATTTGCTCCGGGTTAAATCATTGCACCACTCACATTTGCCCCAGACTGGGTTATTTGCCCCCAGACTGGGTTATTTCTCCCCATTTTTTACATTTGCACCGGGTTAAATCATTGCACCACTCACATTTGCCCCCAGACTGGGTTATTTGCCCCCAGACTGGGTTATTTCTCCCCATTTTTTACATTTGCTCCAGGTTAAATCATTGCACCACTCACATTTGCCCCCAGACTGGGTTATTTGCCCCCAGACTGGGTTATTTCTCCCCATTTTTTACATTTGCACCGGGTTAAATCATTGCACCACTCACATTTGCCCCCAGACTGGGTTATTTCTCCCCATTTTTTACATTTGCACCGGGTTAAATCATTGCACCACTCACATTTGCCCCCAGACTGGGTTATTTGCCCCCAGACTGGGTTATTTCTCCCCATTTTTTGTTTTGCACCGGGTTAAATCATTGCACTGTTCACATTTGCCCCAGACTGGGTTATTTCTCCCCATTTTTTACATTTGCTCCGGGTTAAATCATTGCACCACTCACATTTGCCCCAGACTGGGTTATTTGCCCCCAGACTGGGTTATTTCTCCCCATTTTTTGTTTTGCACCGGGTTAAATCATTGCACCACTCACATTTGCCCCCAGACTGGGTTATTTCTCCCCATTTTTTACATTTGCTCCGGGTTAAATCATTGCACCACTCACATTTGCCCCAGACTGGGTTATTTGCCCCCAGACTGGGTTATTTCTCCCCATTTTTTGTTTTGCACCGGGTTAAATCATTGCACCACTCACATTTGCCCCAGACTGGGTTATTTGCCCCCAGACTGGGTTATTTGCCCCCAGACTGGGTTATTTCTCCCCATTTTTTTGTTTTGCACCAGGTTAAATCATTGCACCACTCACATTTGCCCCCAGACTGGGTTATTTCTCCCCATTTTTTACATTTGCACTGGGTTAAATCATTGCACCACTCACATTTGCCCCCAGACTGGGTTATTTCTCCCCATTTTTTTGTTTTGCACCAGGTTAAATTATTGCACCACTCACATTTGCCCCCAGCCTGGGTTATTTGCCCCCATTTTTTACATTTGCTCCGGGTTAAATCATTGCACCACTCACATTTGCCCCAGACTGGGTTATTTGCCCCCAGACTGGGTTATTTCTCCCCATTTTTTGTTTTGCACCGGGTTAAATCATTGCACCACTCACATTTGCCCCCAGACTGGGTTATTTGCCCCCAGACTGGGTTATTTGCCCCCAGACTGGGTTATTTCTCCCCATTTTTTACATTTGCTCCGGGTTAAATCATTGCACCACTCACATTTGCCCCCAGACTGGGTTATTTCTCCCCATTTTTTACATTTGCTCCGGGTTAAATCATTGCACCACTCACATTTGCCCCCAGACTGGGTTATTTGCCCCCAGACTGGGTTATTTGCCCCCAGACTGGGTTATTTCTCCCCATTTTTTACATTTGACCAGGTTAAATCATTGCACCGTTCGCATTTGCACCTGGCCTGGGTTATTTCTGCTTCTTTTTGCTTCCCCGAAGCCGGTTGCGTCACCCTCCCTCCCCACCCCTCCTTTTCCTCCACCTCCTCATCCGGATGAAATTTCAAACAAACCCCATCTGAACCTGCCCAGATCCGGGTTCCTTTTTTTTTGGGGGGGGGGGGGGGGAATGAAGGGGGAAACAAAATAATAATAAATAATAGAAGACTTTGCTTTTCGAAGGCGAGGCGGCTGCCGGATTGCAAAAGGTCAGGAGAGGATTAACCTCCGGGGAAGCTTTCTGCTCCTTGCAAAGCTTCGCTTTTTTGCCAAACCTGCCGCACGTCGCACGGGGAAGACGAATCCCTCGGCGTTCGCACGCTGCAGCCTGGAAAAAAATGGCATCCTCGCCCGGAAAATTGCACCCCCAGCTGTACAATGCCGGGATTTTTTTTGCAAAATCTTGCAAAAAAAAACCCCACAAACCATCGTTTTCCTCGCAGCATCCCCGCTGGTTCTGCTTGCGGCCGCGGTCTGGCCGGCCGCGCAGCTCAGGTTGCAAAACCCCCGGGCGTCCCGCCAGCTCCTCTCGGATTTCTGGGAACGCCGCGGCCTACTGCCCCCGCCGTCCTCCCGCGCCTTCGCTTCCCGCTTGCCTCTCGGGTTGATTTATTGATTTATTACATTTTAATTTTCTTTTTTTTTTTTTTTGGCAAGGGGGAACGGCTGAGACGTGGCCGCCCCGGGGCGGGGGGCGGCGGCGGGCGGCGGGGAGAACACCTGATATTTCTGCTCCCCTCCCGGAGGTAAATAAAATCCGACCGCCGTGCGTAATCCGGGGTGAAAGGGTTGGGAAGGTGGAAAGGGGGGGGGGGATGACGTGAGGGCTCCTGGCTTGCCACGCCGACCCGCGGGGGTTTTGGGTTGCGAGAGGCCCCGCTGGGGTTTGCGCTGCGCGTCGCCGCTGACCGCGGCCTTGCGTTGCCTTGGCGTGCGGCGCCCCTCGCCGTGGTTTGCGGTTTCCGTCGCCGCAGCTCGCAATTTCCCTCTCCCAGATTTGCAATTCCCCTCGCCGCGGGTTGCGACGCCCCCTCGCCGCGATTCGCGGTGCCCCTCGCCGTGGTTCGCGGTTTCCGTCGCCGCAGTTTGCAGGGCCCCTCGCTGTGGATTGCAACAGGCCTCGCGTCCGGATTGCAAGGCCACTGATTTTGGATTCGATGCGCGTCGCTTTGGATCGCAACGCGCCCCCCTCCGCCTTGCAAAGCCTTTTGCTGTGGATTGCAAATCCTGCGGCGCTGGGTTTGCGATGCACCAGGCTTTGTTTTGCAATGCAGCACGCTGTGGGTTGCAATGCAGCACGCTGTGGGTTGCAATGCAGCACGCTGTGGGTTGCAATGCAGAACGCTGGGGGCTGTGAGGCCCCTCGCTGCAGGTTGCAATGCACCACGCTGTTTTTTGCTATGCACCAGGCTTTGTTTTGCAATGCAGCACGTTGGTTTTTTGCGATGCAGCACGCTGGGGGTTGCAACGCCCCTCGCTGCAGGTTGCAATGCACCAGGCTTTGTTTTGCGATGCAGCATGCTGTGGGTTGCAATGCAGCACGCTGGGGGCTGTGACACCCCTCGCTGCAGGTTGCGATGCAGCATGCTGGGGGTTGCAATGCCCCTCGCTGCAGGTTGCAATGCACCACACTGTGGGTTGCGATGCACCAGGCTTTGTTTTGCGATGCAGCACGCTGTGGGTTGCAATGCACCATGCTGTTTTTTGCGATGCACCAGGCTTTGTTTTGCAATGCAGCACGCTGGGGGTTGCAATGCCCCTCGCTGCAGGTTGCGATGCAGCACACTGGGGGTTGCGATGCACCAGGCTTTGTTTTGCAATGCAGCACACTGGGGGTTGCGACGCCCCTCGCTGCAGGTTGCGATGCAGCACGCTGGGGGTTGCGATGCACCAGGCTTTGTTTTGCGATGCAGCACGCTGTGGGTTGTGATGCAGCACACTGGGGGCTGTGACACCCCTCACTGCAGGTTGCGATGCAGCACGCTGGGGGTTGCGATGCACCAGGCTTTGTTTTGCGATGCAGCACGCTGGGGGTTGTGATGCAGCACGCTGGGGGCTGTGACACCCCTCGCTGCAGGTTGCGATGCACCACACTGTTTTTTGCAATGCACCAGGCTTTGTTTTGCGTTGCAGCATGCTGTGGGTTGTGATGCAGCACGCTGTTTTTTTGCAATGCACCAGGCTGGGGGTTGCGACGCCCCTCGCTGCAGGTTGCGATGCAGCACGCTTGGGGTTGCGATGCAGCACGCTGGGGGCTGCGATGCCCCTCGCTGTGGGTTGCGATGCACCACGCTGTTTTTTGTGATGCAGCAGGCTTTGCTTTGCGATGCACCACACTGTTTTTTGCAATGCACCAGGCTTTGTTTTGCGTTGCAGCATGCTGTGGGTTGTGATGCAGCACGCTGTTTTTTTGCAATGCACCAGGCTGGGGGTTGCAACGCCCCTCGCTGCAGGTTGCGATGCACCACGCTGTGGGTTGCGATGCACCACGCTGTTTTTTGTGATGCAGCAGGCTTTGCTTTGCGATGCAGCACGCTGGTTTTTTGCGATGCCCCACACTTTCGGGTTGCAATGCGCTTTGCATACGATTGCAACCGGCCTTGCTTTGCATTTCCCCGTTCCTAGATGACCTTGAACCCAAAATCCCCTCCCTGGTTTTTTTTTTTTTTTCCCGTGCATCTTTTTACAATTGACGTTTGCGGGGGGGGATAAAACGCGATTCCTCCACCCGCGTTGGGTCCGGTCCCCCGTTTTCGCGCACCCCGTTAAGTTTTTTTGACGTTGCACGACCCGGCTTGGAAAGGGCTGATCTGCTGGGGTCACCTCCGCTCGTTTTTTTTTTGGGGGGGAAAAAACACCCCAATTTCTTCACCCCTGGGAATTAATTTCCCGGGGAAACACCCTTTTCCCAGAACAGAGGCTACCTGCTTTTCGAGCAGCATCAGCGAAAACGTTTTTTTTTTTTCCGTGGAACTCGCCGAACTCCAACGCTCGCAAATATTTGAGCTCAAAAATAGCAAATCAGGTCCCGCGCCTGGGGAAGGTGTCCAAAGCCCGCCCACGGCTAACTGCCTTTCGCTCGTGATGGACTGGGAGGGATTTCTGGTGAACTGGGTGTTCTGGGCAGGATCAGCAGCGCCGGATATTTCCGTGGCAGGTTGCAGGAGGCCACAATTAAGTGATTTATAACTTTTTTTTTTTTTTTAAGGCATTTTGGGTTTGTTAGAGTTCTTCGGGGGTAATAAATAATAAATCCTGTGCGATTTGATTTGATTGCTTTCGGGTTTTGCTTTAATTGCTTTGGGATTTTGTTTTAATTGCCTGGGGATTCGTTTTAATTGCTTGGGGACTTGTGAGAATTCTTTGGGATCATTTGGAACCACTTGGGGGTTTTCCAAAATCACTTTGGGATTTGTTATACACACTTTCAGATAATTTGTAAGTAGTTTGAGTATTTTCTAATTAATTTGAGAGGGTGTAATTACTTTGAGAGGGGTTTATAATTGCTTTGGGATTTGTTTTAATTGCTTGGGGAACGCGAGAATTCCTTTGGGACCATTTGGAAATACTTTGGGGGTTTTCCAGCGTCGCTTTGGGATTTAAGTGCTGTGGGATTTGTTGTAATGAAGTGCGCGGGGATTCTTTGTCACGGATTTGCTCGGGCTGTTCCCCCGCCCTCCCCAGTTGCGAGGGATTGCGCAAACCCCGTCATCGCTGCGGGCTTCTCGCTTCACGTGAAGTACTCCAGAAGTCGAGCAGCTGCTGACTCAATGGAAGGAAAGAATTTAGTAGAAACAGAGTGACCTTGCGTGGACTTCCCAGGAAAAAGTTGAGGGTTTTTAATTTTTTTTTAATGTTTCAAGGGGATATTGAGGTATTATATTGAAAAAACCCTCCCAGAGAGAGGGCCGGTGGGTGCACAGGGATGCACGCACATGGCTGCTGTCAACTCACGCAACTTTCTGGCTTCAGTGAGCCCCAAAATCTACTTATCAGGCAGCCAATTCTCTTTTTTTTCCCCCAAGTTATTAATTATTCTTTATTCATTTTTAATTAGCCTGCTGCTGTCTCCCTGTGCGAAGTAACGCAAGAGTGGAGGGTGTTTGTGTCACCTCCGAAAAGGTCTCGCTCCCATGGCAATTCAGTCATTCCCTGAAGTAGGAAACGATTTGGGGTATTTCGCCATGGGAAATACATTGAAGGTGTTTCCTCACAGAAAATTGGGATGTTTCATCGTGGGAGACATCTCGGGGTGTTTCGCCGTGGGAATATTTCCCACATTGGGTTGTTTCACCATGGGAGATGTTGGGTGGTGTCAAGATGGGAGACGCGTTGGGTTGTTTGACCATGGGAAGACACGTTGGGGAGTTTCAACATGGTAGATGTGCTGGGGAGTTTCAGCATGGGAGACACGTTGGGTGGGTTTGTCACCATGGGAAGACATGTTGGGTGGGTTTGTCACCACGGGAAGACATGTTGGGTGGGTTTGTCACCATGGGAAGAAACGTTGGGTGGGTTTGTCACCATGGGAAGACGCGTTGGGTTGGTTTTCCACCACAGGAAGACACGTTGGGTGGGTTTGTCACCATGGGAAGGCACGTTGGGTGGGTTTGTCACCATGGGAAGGCACGTTGGGTTGTTTCATCATGGGAAATACACAGATCCTTTTGCTGAGGAAACCACTCTGAAGCGTTTCCCCATTTTTCCCAATTTCTCTCCCCCGTCCCACTGGGTAGGGGGAGGGTGAATAAGAAACTGTGTGGTGATCTGGGCTAAACCACCACAGTGCAAAGAGAGAAGACAATTCCCATTGTCCCCCCCACCCCAGAATTTACAAAACAAAACCAAAACCCCACAAACCCACAAGAAAAAAAAAAACAAAAACTTTGTAAAAAGGGTTTATTGAAGAACCCGACAGCAGGCAGCATAATACTGAAAACAGTCAATGGGATTAGTGCATTTCTGGGGAAAAACGGCTGGGATTTGGGTCTGGTTTTTATGTTTATTTTGGCTTGCGGTGTTTATCTTGCTTTTCTTCAGGCCGCTCTGGCGCAGATGGATCACCTCAGCTTTGGGCTCTACCTCAAGCAGATCAGGTCTTTAAAATACACTTTTTTTTTTTCCTCACCAATTTGATGCCAGATGAAGCATTTGCCCTTTTTTTTTTTTGCAGGTATTTGAACCTGCGCGACCTGCTACTGTAGACATCCATCGTAGCTCAGTGCTGGTTTTCCTTCTGCGCTTGCAGAAACTCAACCTGAGATGCTGGTTGGTGCCTCTGCAGGTATGAAGACCTCTGCAGGAGTATTTACAAGAAGGGCATGAACTGGTGTGCGTGTGCGCGCGGACACTGTCCTCTCACGTCGGCCTCCGTGCGGTTTCGCCTACTGCATAGGGTAGACAGGGGCTTCCACTTCCATCCGTACGAGGTTGGAGGCGCGGCTGGAAGAGACGAAACGTGGGCGGCCGTCAGGATCCCCCCCTTTGAAAAGGACCCAACAGCCCTTCCTCACCCTCGTAGTCGCATCCCCGCGGGGAGGCAGAAAATTGCATCTTCCCCTTCCTAAAAGGTGAGTTTTGCTCAATGCAACCATGTTTTTATGGGGCCGATCCTGTCCCTGTGCATGGGATCGCTCTCAAAAAGTTTCCAAGCCTGGCTGCTGCTTCACGGCGTTGTTGGCTTCATCTTCCACGTCATGGATGTCACCAAAAAATTGCAGTTCCCTCCCCACCCCACCACCCCGTTGTTGCAACTTTGTCCGGTCTCCCTCCGGGGCATCCCTGTAGCCAGCGGCGGGGGGGGAAGCAGGGGTTAGATGGTTGTGTTCTGGCACGTTTGAGTGTTAGGTGCTGGTGCGGAGATGCCGTGCGGGACAGGCGGCGCCGTGGCGGGGGGCCGGGGAAGGCGGTGGAGCGAGGGCAGGCCCACGGGTGCGCGAGGGCGTGGTGTGCGGGCAAGCGAGCAGAAGGTGGAGATGGGATGGCCCTTGGAGGAATCTTCCGATTGTGAGCCACCACCTGCGGCGGTGGCTTTGGGGTTCGGTAAAATGGCTCTGTATTGGGCGAAAGGGCCCTGTGTTGGGCAAGATCGCTCATTATTTGGCAAAATCGCTATATTTTCAACAAGAGCACCCTATATTCCGCAAGGTCACCTTATATTCAGCTAGATTGCTCTGTATTAGGCCGGATCACCCTGTATCTGGCAAGATCACCCTGTATTTGGCAAAGTTGCCCTATAGTTGGCAAAATCGCTCTGTATTTTGCAAGAAGGCCCTGTGTTCAGCAAGATCATTCTATATTGGGCAAAATCACCGCATATTCCATATTCAGTGAAATCAATCTATATTCAGCAAAATCGCTCTGTATTCGCCTCTTTCCTCTCTGCTTCTCAGGGGCACAAACCCGAGCAGCCTAGCGAAGCGGAAGGCGTGCCATGAGATGCCGAAGAACTACCTTCCAGCTTGATCTTGGCTCAATTTTTCTTCCTACAAAGACAATTTTCCTGGGCGTCGTGATTTTGGTCAGGACCCATTTTGTAGAGGATGTCCTACCTTGACGCTAAGGCATTGGATGTCTGTTCTTCATAAAGCTGGTCCATGCTGAGGCACCAGAAACCCCCAATTATTCAGGTAATTAATTAGGGAGGGTTGAGCAAACTAAGCCTCATCCAGTCATGGGGCCGCAGGAGCGTTTGTAGCGTGAGTTGTGACAGCAGAGGAGGAGAAGAGTCACTTACCAGAATAATTTCCTTGGTTTTGTGTGTCAGTCGCTGTGGATGAAACCAAAGAAGATGGAGAAGTCCTTCCCGGATGCCGCCTAGCCCAACCCGTCGATGCCCCGTGGAGGTTGTTCCCTACCCTCTTGCTTGCCCAGGCTTAAAAAAATATCGACCCATGGTTTGGTGTGGGGGGGGTCTTTTGGGGTCACTCACCATCCTGCAAAATCCCTGGCTTTCCAGGCATCAACGACTTCTGCGATGCTCCTCACGGCCCGACCATCGGGCAGCTTCAGGTCATCGCTGGGGTCACCATTGAAGTTGCCGCAGGGAGCGCAGAGCCGGTTGACCAAGGCGGCTCCTGCGGTCACCGTCACCTCCCCATTGGGGCTGAAGAGCACATCCACGCCCGACGTATGGGAGACGGTGATGTTCCCCGCCACCGCGCTCAAGGAGATGGCTTTGGACACTGCCGCTGGAAGGTGGGTGAAAAGACCATTCACCTGCGGCAAGGCAAAATGCCGGAAACGGATTAAAAAAAATCCCAAACCACCACGTAAAAATAGTACAGGGCAAAGATATCATCGGGGTTGAACACCTAAGGGCGTCTAAAGGAAGAGGAGATAAATCCCACCCAAATTCCGTGTCTTAATTTAATTATTCATCTTCCTCATCCACGAGGGTCGCCCGTGCCCTGCCCCGGCTTACCCACACCTCCATGTTGTTATTCACAGTGATAAAAGCTTCGCGGAAGAAGATGAAGACTGCCACGGCGGCCGGGATGCTGTCGTCCCGGCACTCGCTGACCTCTACCACCACCTTGAACCAGTTGGGTGATTCCTCGTTGCAAAGGGCGGCCACTTTGTAGGTGCCACTGGCGAGGAGCCTTCCCCCGGCGCGGTCAAACGTGGTCAAGGAGGCCCCGGGGGAGACCCGGCACCGGCCTTCCTGCTTGACGCACCGCTGTGCCCCGTCCCGCGTGGCGCAGACCTCGTCCGGGGGACACCGTATGTCCTCACAGACAAGTCCCCAGGACGGGTGGCAATTGCATTTTATGGAGCAGTTGCTGGAGATGATGGTCTCGCCCGCCTGGAAGGGAAAGGCTCAGAGTTCAATCCGCACGGACACCACCTCCAAATTTTAGGGGAATTTCCCTTCTTCAACAGGGGGGAAGAAATCCCAGAGAGAGAAAGAAAAAACATGAGGTGGGTTTGGTGGAGTTTGTGCAATTCAACGAATTAATTCCCCTTTTTCCCCTGGCCCAGCAGAGCAAAATATGCATTTTAGAATGCTATTAATCGCATTATTACAGATGTGTGTCCTTAAAATGAAGTGGCAACCCACTTCATCGAAGTCTGAGTCCCAGAACCAGTTGTGTTGACTAACGGGGACAACCAACCTCCTCAAAGATGGAATCTCCAAGTCCATTGCATCATCTAGATGGGCCAGCCCACCTCACTGAAGATGGAGACCCCAAGCTAGTTGCATCAACTCAACGGGACAACCCAACTCATCAAAGATTGAGGCCACAAACCAGCTGCATCATCTAGTTGGGACAACCTACCCCATCAAAGACTGAATCCCCAAACCAGTTGCGTCATCTGGATGGGACAACTCACCCCACAATCCTTTCTCAACTCCATTTCCACCAAAAACGCCAATGCCAAGCCTTGATGGCCAACCTCACCTTGAAATACCGTCCCTGGTGCGTGCAGCCACACTGCTCCAGGGACACACAGGTTTCTCCATCGAAGAGGTACCCGTCGTCGCACTGGCACCCCTCGAAGCAGGTCCAGCTGCACGGGGCCGACACGGAGAGGCTGGCGCAGGTGAAGTCGCAGGTACGGGTGCAGAGCTCGTAGTGGCTGTGGGGTGGGCAGGAGAGAGCTGGAAAAAAGGGAGAAATACCGGGTTTACCCTCCAAAAACTGCCACTGTTTTTTTCTGTATCCAATGGGGCATCACTGTGGGTAACGGGAGACCCATGGCCAACCAATGGGAATCTTGGGTGGCTCCAAAAGATGCTAAACCAACCCAATTCTGCTTTTAACATCCCAGTTAAAGTGTTTGCATATCGTTAATCACCTCAAGGCAAAGCGGAGGGACGCCTGTTTTGAACTACTTTGACACAATTATTGATATTTTGGAGATGGTGAACTGGAATTTCTTTCTTCCAGGTTGTTTTTGGTGGGAAATAGGCGATTGAAGCCCCCAAATTAGGCTTTGGGGGAGGTTTAAAAAATTATTTCTGGGTATTGATTGATTTTGGGGTGTTTAAGCAAAATGCAGCCTTGCACGCTATTACACGGGTCATTCGTGTGTCATCTTCGTCCAGACAGCGAAGGCGAGTTTGCCTTGAAAGCGGGAAAAAAAGGGGCACGATTGCAAAATTGGAGCGTTTTCCCGGGGGAAAATGTGGCTTTGCAGGAAAACAGGAGTTGAAGTGGCTCCATGGAGATATTCTTGAGCACTTACGGCAAAAAGCGTTCGTTCTCCACCTGCCGATCTCGGCCCCGGCAGCTTGGCAAGCGGCAGAGTAGGCTTGGAGGCTATGGCACAGGATGTCCCGGGCACCGTCGGCAGCACAGACATCATGAAGGCAGTGGTTGAAATACTCCACGGGGCTCACCCGTGGGTGACACGGCCCGAAAGGTCCCGCCGGGTCCCGGATGAGCCCACAGGAGTCGCTGGCGCCATAGGGAGCGGTGTCAGCGGCATCGCACACACGGCAGACTTTGCCGTTGCAGCCGTCGGTGCACGGTCTATCCTCCGCCGGCATCTTCCAGGAGGTGACAAATTCCTCAGTGCTCTGCGCCAGGGATCCGCCGGGCAGCTGGAAGTCGTCACCGGGATCCCCATTGTAGTTGCCGCCCAGTCCGCACACACGGCCCCGGTAGACGTCGGGAATGGTGACGAGGAGGTAGGTGACCACGTTGTAGAGGAGCCGGAGGCCGGCGGCGGTCTGGAGGATGATGTTGTTCCCTTCTTGGCCAATCCGTAGCTTCCTGTCCTCCGTCACCAGCGGCAACGTGTAGCGCTCCCCGTCCACCTGGAATGTGCACGTCGGAGGGGGGGGCGGGGTTTGCGTGTGCGCTGGGGGGGGATTTTGCATGCGTGCATGCCGTCGCCCACAGATTTCTTCCTGCACGAGTTCACCAACAGGTTTGGCACGCGCCGGGCGTTTTACGTGCGCTTGTGCAGCAGGGGCTTTTCCACACACGTGCGCACCGGGGAATTTGGCACGCGCACACGCGGATATTGCGCACACGTGTGCACTGGGGACGGGGACACCCAAGCTTCCCAAAGGATTTTGCACACACGTGCACTGAGGAACGGGGTCATCGCAACTTCTGGATCAGGGATTTTGCATGCACCGAAGGATTTTGCACGCACATGCACACCAAGGATATTGCACACGCGCCGAGGTATTTTACATGCATGTATGCACTGAGGGATTTTGCTTGCACACGTGCGCCACGGGTTTCGCACGCTCATGTGCACCGCGGCGTGGGAACCTCCTGACTTACCATCACCTCCCACTTCCGTCCCCTCTCCATGCTGACCGTGTACCCATGGATGGAGATGACCACCTTCTTCATCAGGGCCACGTTGCCCCGACCGCCCACGTCGTGCTCCAGCAGCACCGTGAAGTTCGCCAGCCGCGGGTCCGGCTTGCAGAGCCGCGCCAGGACGTAGGTGCAGGAGCCCAGGAGGTCGAAGGCTCGCCCGTCGAACGTCACGTAGTGTGGGTCGCCTGACACCACCAGCCGCCCGTAGCCCGCGGGGTAGCACCCCAGCACCCCGTCCTCTACTCGACATTCCTCGTGGGCGCTGCAGAAGACCTCCTCGCACTCCACCACCCCGTTGGCTTTGCAACGGCATCGCTCCCGGCACGAGGCGTAGAAATCCTCCCCCTTCTTGTAGTAGCGACCGCGGTGCTCGCAGCCGCACTCGCCCGCCGGCACGCACTCGTCACCGCTGAGGACGAAGCCCTTGTCGCAGAAGCAGCCTTCGGTGCACAGCACCGACGCGCAACCCTCGGGGACGGCTGGACCCCGACACGTGGCCGGGCAGCTGCTCCCGCAGAGCTCGTAGTGCGAATGACGGGGGCAGGAGGGGCCTGCGAGAAGCAAGAGGAGAAAACGTGAAGCCCCACTTGGATTTGCAGCTCAAAGCATCAGAACGAACATTCCCATCATTGCACCGAAGCTTGGGGGGGGGGAAAGCAAGCAAATTTTTGGTGGTGGGGCATCGATGTGGCTCTGGGGGGCAAAGGGTTTTATTTTGCGTTTTCCTTCCTTGCATTAATTAAATACTTGGAGGGCGCTGGGGATTTATTTTGCGTTCCCCTTCCTTGCGTGACGGAGGAATGCAGAGGTCCACACAGATTTATTTTGCTCCCTTGCATGAAGGAGGAACAGATTTTGCTTTTGAAATTAGTTGAAGGGAATCCGTACTTGCATCTAAACTCATCATTTGGCCTCGGGGCTGTGGCAGGAGAGAATAAAATAATTTTTCTGGAAGGAATGGTTGGGAATGGGGCAGATAAATCCTATTCTTTAGTCAGCCCAAAGCCTAGGGTGCAAATCCAAGCAGATCTTGAGTGACTGAGCATCAGTATCACTCTGAAGAGCAACGGAGGCTGATTTTTGCATTCCCTTTCCTTGCATCGAGGAAGAACCTGGAGGATAACAGGGATTTATTTTGCGCCGTCGCATGAAGGAAGGAATGAATTTTGCTTTGGAGGGAATTTCCCTACGTCCATATTTGCATCTAAGCTCATCGTTTGACCTCAGGGCTGTGGAGGGAGAGGATCAAGTAACTGTGTTGCAAGGAGATGTTGGAAACGGGGCAAATAAACCAAATTTTGGAGGCGTTGTGTGTTTCCATCAGCTGTAAGCAAAGCCAAGAAGAGTGGGCGACTCGGCTCAAAAATCTTATTTTTATGGCCAAGCATGGGGGGAGGGGGAATCCCCTCCCGACTCCGCTCACCGCAGAAGGACGGCGTCCTCCACTGCTCCACGCTGATGCCGTGGCTCTGGCACTCTGTCACGTAGGCGGCGATGGCTTTGCACAGGGTGTCTCGGTGGCCTTTGTAGTGGCAGGCGTCAAAGACGCAATCCTCGAGGAAGGGCGTGGGGTTGACGGCGCTGTGGCAAGCCCGGAAGGGCCCCCCAGCTCTGGCGATCACCCCGCAATAGCTGTCACCGCGGTAGGGCCGTTTCTGCTCCTCGTTGCACACCGGGCAATCCCCCACACAACCCGCCGAGCAGCCAGGGACATCTCCCACCTTCCAGCTATCGGCCAGCTGGATTTCATCCGCGGCACGTTTGCCGTCGCGGGTGGTGAAGTCGTCGTCGGCGTCGCGGTTGGCATTGCCGCAGAGGCCGCAGACAGCGCCGGCGTAGGCTTCGGGGAGGATCACGCGGGCGTAGCTGTACCAGTCAAAGCTCACCCGTAAGCCGAAGGCGGTGCGGGCGAAGCCGTGGACGCCGCTGTGGTAGAGGTCAAACTGGCCCTTCTGGGTGAACGGGAGCTCCACGAAGGCTCCGTTGACCTGGGGAAGGTGGTGTGGAGGGTCAGCGAAGGCACTGGCTGGCAAACGACTGGTGCGAAACGCTCGAGATCCGGGCGTTTCTGCAAAAAACTTTTGCAAGGGGAGGATTTCCATGCAGATGCAAATCGGCCAAGTTTGGGGGTATTTTTGGTAAACGCGTTGCACGAGGAGAATTTTAATTAAAAATGCAAATTGATGGAGATTTCGGTGGTTTTGCAAAACCGTTTGCATGGGGAGGATTTCCAGGCAGATTCAGATCAGTCGAGTTTGGAGCGTCTTTGGTAAACACTTTGCATGGAGAGAATTTCCCAACAAAAGGCAAATTGCTCGAGATTTCGGCGCTTCTGCAAAACTCCGGAAAGATTTCCAGGCAAATGCAAATCACTCAAAATTTGGGGGATCTTGCAAAATGCTTTGCACCAAGGGGATTTTATGGCAAATTAAAAATTGCTCAAGATTTGGGTGTTTCTGCAAAAAAACCTTTCGCATGAGGAGGATTTCCAGGCATGGGGTTCTATATTGAGTGGAAAATATTATTGTGCAGAGAGAAAAATAAAGGAAAAGTTGTCGCTAACCCTTTTGTGCAACGCTTTGGCTAAAACAAGGCAGGAATTGAACCTTTCCCAAATTAATTGAGTCAGTTTGCAGCTGCCTGGGAGAAAGGAAAGATAAACTCATCAAACCGCATTGGGAGCAAAAAAAAAAGGAAGTTGAAGACGTCAAGCGAAGCGGATGGTTTTGAGTGTGGAAGTGTTTTTGCTATTATTCATGGATATTTTTCACTCGCTTGGTTTGCCAGAGCGAAACTCGGCTGTTTCCAGCACACCATAAACAAGTTGTAGGGTTGGTTTGTTTTTTTTTTTTAATACGAACTTTTAAAAATGTTTAAAAATAAGGTTTTTAAATCCAACCTAGCTGCACGGGGCTCCCTCTGGAGACAGCAGACAGAAACTGATGCTTCCAGGGAGGCATCCCATGAAGAAAAAAAAAGGGGGATTTGGGGGAAAATGTAGCAAACGAGCAGTTTAGATGCAGGTTGCATGAAGCCCTTGGCGGTGGCCTACCTTGACCTTGCGCGGGTGCTGCTGGCTCATGCTGATGACGTTGCCGTAGACCTCCAGCGTGACAGTTTTGGTGAAGGACACGGCTTTGCTGCCCCGGTTGTTGTTCTCCACCTTGACGGTGAAGGGCACTAGGTTGGGGTCCTGGGTGCAGAGGGCTGCAAACTGGTAGATGCAGGTCCCTTGGAAGTCATACCTCAACCCGTCAAAGGTGGTGTAGTGAGGATCGCCCGTCCCGATGCAGGTGAAGTACTTGTTTGCCTGGCAGCTGGGGACGTCGTTGACTGTGACGCATTTCTCGTGGGCTTTGCACCCAGCCTTCTTGCAAACCACCTTGCCCCCTGCCTCGCATCGGCACCGGTTCTGGCAGCTCCCGTCCTCCCAAAACTCCTCCTTGACCTTGTAGGAGCGACCGTTGTGGAAACAACTGCAGGTCTCCACGGGGACACATGCGTCGTTGTGGAAGACGAAGCCCTCGTTGCACTGGCAGCTCGCTGTGCACGGCTCGCTGCAGGCTGCAGCGGCTTTGGGGTTGGCACAAGTGGCAGGGCACGCTGTCCCGCAGGCCTCAAAGTGGCTGTTTTTGGGGCATCTCGGAGCTGTGAGGATGAAATTCGAGAAGAGAATCTCAACAAAACAAACAAACAAAAAAAAGAGCAACACAAAGGATGAGCTAAGCACTTTCCTTAGAGAAACATCGGGCTCCTACGCTGGAGATGTTGGCTCAGCTGATGCCTACAGGTGATTCAGAGTCCATGAGATACCCTGTGGGGATGGCCCTCAAGAAAATCCCTACGTAATTCCATGTGTTATGGACATCTGAAGTCAGACAAGGTGCATTTTGGGGTGGTTTGCCATGAAAAGAGCAACACAACCCTTCCCCGATGCTGGAGATGTTGACTAAGTTGATGCCTACAAGCTTGGTGGGCTGGGCAGCAAATCTCAGGTACCCCACGGCCAGATCTCCATGTGGATCCCCTTTTTTCTCCCACAAAATGCTTGGAGATCCCTCCCATCTGAGCTCACCACAGCCTGCCGTGTCCTGCAACGTCTCCTCGTCTCCACAATCATCCTGGCAGGAGGGATCTCGCCAGCTCTCGGCCCAGTCCTCCACACTGGCGGCCTGAGTGCCATCGGAAAGTGTCGTCTCATCCTCTGCGTCCTCGTTGAAGTTGCCGCAGAGGCCACAGGTGGCCCCAAAATAGCTGCTGGGCACCGCCACCATTATGGCCCAGTCTTCATCATAGGTCACCTGCAGCCCAAAATTCGTTTGCAGGATGGTCCGACCCTGGTTTTGGGAGATCTGGATCTTCCCCGCTTCCAGGGTGACTGGTAGGCTGGTGAGTTTGTTGTTGACCTTGGGGGGAAAGAAGACGAAGAAGGATTAAATCTCAGCAGGTGGTTGCTTTGCTAAGAGTTCACAACCCCCAAAAACCATATAGGTACAATCAGAAAGATAAATTTATTTCAGGAAGAAGCAATTATCAGCATAAATCAACAATTTTGACCCACGTCCTGCAGATGCGCGATGGGCTTTAGCGGGAAAAGGTCAAAGCCCAGATGTTTAATCAGAGAACCATCTCCTTCAACTTCTGAGCTGAAAATCTCATTTGTGTTACGACTACCAAACTGTAGGGCTGGGAGAAACCACATCTAACCTTGAAAAATAGATGTGCGTCTCACCTAGACTCACTTTTTGTGGTCCTTGTCCATGGTTGATAAAGCCAACCTCGCGGTAGAGTTGCATCCTTAAAATTGCTTTTTTCTTGATGCTAACCAAAAAATGAACGTGGTTTAATTGGAGACGCCTCTGAGGACACCTCGAGTCAGGTACAAACACCCTCTCCTTTGCCATGTCTTGATTTTTAATGCAAAATTTCCCAGTACTCTGTGGTTTCGGTGGTTCTCCTCATTTTTTAATTTCAACCTTGCCTGCCGCAATGTTTTATCCTCTTCCACTTGGCACCAAAAGGCTTTTTCCAGAATAACACTGCCTCAGCTTGGAAAAACCCACCTGGATTTTACTTCCCGCTCCTTTGTGGATGGAGATGTTGTAGGCGTAGACGTAGATGTTCGTCAACCACTCCTTAAAATTGCCTTCGCTCTTCTTCTCCTCCACGACGAAAGGCACCAGGGTGGGATCGTTGCCGCAATATTTGGCAATGGTGTAGATGCAGCCGCCCCGGACGCCCACGGTCATTCCGTCGAAGGTGTGGTATTGCAGGGACTGCAACCCCGTGCAGGTTCCCATGTAGTCGTGCAGGCACAGCGCCTCCCCCTTCTCCATCTTGCACGTCTCCTTCGCGCGACATTCCACGAGGCGGCAGGGATCTGGAGGAAATCACACGCAATTAATTGTGGGGGAGACTTTGCCGCCCGATGCAGTCTTGAGGGACAGCGCAAGCATCGCCATGACCGTAGACGGTCAACCAGCACTCCCAGATGTGTAAAATATTAAAGCAGGGATTTATCCTGGGCAAGTTTAGCCACCTTAAGCTTAGATTGGAACATCTGAGTTGGTTGCTTGAGGCTCCTTTCACTGATTGCTTAACTCCAGATTATTTATTTCTAGATTATTTATAAATAAAATTTTATCTCGGGTAGGTTTAGCCACGTTAAGCTTAGGCTTGAACATCTGGGTTGATCACTTCATTGATTGTTTAATTACAGGTTATTTATTTATAGATTATTATTTTAGATTATAGATTGATAGAAGAAATATCCCCTCCACAGCCATGTTGGATTAATTGGCCCCTTTTAGCCCTGCCTATCATTGTGCTACAAGAGAAAAGCTGAGTTTCGGCTCAAACTAGCTAATTTTAGATACTTTTCTAGATGCGAGCTCAGCAGTTATCAGCTGTGAGGATGGAAAGGGGATGTTATAGACACCCCGCTCAGAGGACTAGATTTCGACTCCAAAAAAAAAGTGTGGTTTAGCCTTGCATTGCAACCACGCTTTTGAGAGGGGGCAGGAGGGAAGCAAAAAGGGGGTGAAGGGAGGTGGAGGTGGCCACGGGGCACTCACCACTGTTGCAAACAGCTGCTGACCCGTAGGCTTTTTGTTCCCGGATCCCCACACTGAGCAACCCGAAGGGGGACGTCTTGTGCTCCACGGTATGGACAGCGAATTGACCGCCCAAACTCTGCCCGGCCCAGGAGTAGTCGGTGCCTGGGACGGGATTCCATGCGACATTTCTCAATGGCATTTTGTTGAGCATTATTCCGGACGTCTCTGAGGTCTTGGCCATCAGCAGGGCATAATTGTTGTAACCTTCCAGGGCAAAGATGTTATAGGAGTGGCAGTAGCTGGAGACATCTGGGATGGTCATAAAAAATGGGTCATAAGAGACGGCATCTTTATTACCTCCGTCGGCAAAAAAAATGACCTGGATGCCAGCGTTGGCAGAGAGGGTCAAGGTATTTAAGGCTTGGAGTCCATAGAACGTTGACCGGCTGGGCCGTAGCTCCCGAACGGTCTTGGTTGCCCCGTGTTGAGACTCCACGCGCGTTGGCTGGGAGGTAGAGACGTAGATGATATCAGATTGAGTCTCAAAAGGCAACGGCGGCACGATGAAGGTGGTGCCCCAGCTGGAAACGGGCTGGAGCTGCTCCACCAAATGATCGCAGTTGGTGAACCTGGCCAAGCAAGTGTGGCCTGTGAAGACGGCCACGGGTTTCTGTGCCACAATCCTTGTGCCGGACATATCAGATGGGCTTTGGAGCTGGGCTGCTTGGAAGGGCTCCAGTCTGATGGGAAGCACTGAGCCGCGGGGGTAAGACCGACCTTGGTAGGTCACTGTGGCTTTGAGGTGCACATCAACTGTGGTGGGTTCATCCCAAGCAGCCACCACAAACTCGCCATAGCGGTCAGTGCCCACGTTAGGTGTCACAACGTGGTACTCCGTACCCCAGCTGTGCACTGGGTATACCACGGCTGAGTCAACCGAGGTGGGTTTCTCGTTGACCATCACCAAGGAGATGGCGTTGTTGGCCCTCACCAGCACGGTGTTGTCGAAGGTTTTGCTCCCCACCATCTCTGCTTGGGGCGGGATCTTCACCAGGATGGTTTGGCCCGTTGTCGCCTGCACCGTCATCCTCAAGCCTGGCTTCTTCATGGAGATGGTTATGGACGTGAAGGGCGAATAACCTGTGATGAGCAGCTTGAAGTCACTGTTGAGGGTCTGCTGCAAACCATTTTGCATGAAAGCCACCACAAAGTTTTCCCCCAGGTGATGCGGAGCCGACGCACCAACACTGAGCGAGTAAAAAACACCTAGAAAAGCCCGAGGAAGAAAAGGATTCGCCATCAGTGCCTTCGTCGTCCGTAAAGTCAGATTTGGCAACCCTAGCCGGGGAACAAGACTCAAGTTGGGCTTGAGGTGGCACGTGATTTAATCTTGGCGGATAAGGAATAGCGATTTGGTGGACTACTGATTTGACGGGATATTATTTTTGAGAAATAACAGCTTGAACTAACAGAGATTTGATGGACTATTGATTTGATAGACTAATGACTGGATGGGCTTTTGATTTGACAAACTTTTGATTTGCCAAATTTTTGACGTGATGGACTTGTGACGGGCTTTTGATTTGGATTTTTGGTTTGATGGGTTTTTGGTTTGACGGATTTTTGGTTTGATGGATTTTTGGTTTGATGGATTTTTTTGATTTGATGGATTTTTTAATTGATGGATTTTTGAATTGACAGATTTTTGATTTGACGGACTATTGATCTGAGGGACTTTTGACAGACTATTGATTTGACTGGTAATCAAACTGGCGACACAAGCTCTGTCCGTTTGAACAAATACTGAATTGAAGAAACCGCTTTGAAGGAGTATCGATTGAGAAGACTATCGACTTGAGGAAATAGCAATTTGAAGAAACAGCAATTAATTCCCCGGGCAAAAGATGAGATTTTTGGGTGAGTTTTGTGCCGTATGGAGGAATTCAAAGGGAGCACATTGGTGGCGTCTTTGCCCCTTGGTTTCCCCTCCACGTGTCATGGGGGGTGGAATTTTGTCTCTTCTCAATCGTTGCACGGGACGTGGGTGCAAAATGCAACCTCTTGGACTGGAAAAATCTTATTTTGAGGTGATACTCATTTTGGGGGAAAATTTTACAGATTATGATGGATTTTTCCACCCGGTTTGGACTCACCCCATAAGACGACGGTCCAGAACCGCAGTCGCTCGTCAGCTTTTTCCCGGCCCGGGCTGCCATCCATGGTGCTTTGACTGCATACGATAAGAAAATGATAAAATTCTCTATTTTTTTTTTTAAAAAAGCACTTGTTTGCCCGTGGCCCAAAATTCTGAGGTTTATTGCACTTGCACATGTCCCAGAATTCAACGTTTTATTGCACTCAGACTCACACGCATCCCTAAAAATCTGATTTTTGCCTTTGCACTCACCTACAAAATAAGTATTTTATTTTATTCACCCCAAAAGTCTGGGTTTTCTTTGCACTCACACTTCTCCCAAAAATCTGTTTTTCTCCCTCATACTCATTCTAAAAGTCACTCTTTTATTGCACTTACCCCCATCCCAAAAAAAATCTACATTTTACTGCACTTGCATCTGCACCTGGCCCCCCAAATCTGCTTTTTTTTTGGCATTTACATGTGCTCTCCCCCTCATTCAGGGACCCCCCCACACCCCCCATCACTTCACGTCACCATGGAAACAGCCCCAGGAGGATGCATTTGAGTCCCCTCGAATTTTTATAAAATTCGAGCTTTCCTCTGAGCATATTTGCTTTTTTCCCATTTCCCCCCGTTGCCCCCCCTCTTTTTTTCCTTTCTTTCCCCTTTTCATCCCCTTTTTCCCTTTTCCTCTCTTTTCCCTTTTCCTCTCTTTTCCTTTTTACCCTTTCCTCCCTTTTCCTTTTTTCTCCTTCCCCCCTTTTTTTCCATTTTCCCTTTTCCTCCCTTTTTTTTTTCCATATTTGTTTATTTTGCTCCATTTTGTCCTTTCCCCCCAATCTCCTCTTTTTGCTCCTTTTCCCCCTTTTTCCCCTTCTTCCCTGTTTTTCCCTTTCCTCCCCTTTTTCCTCCTTTCTCCACTTTTTTTCTCTTTTCTCCCCTTTTTCCTTTTTCCCCCCCTTTTTCCCCTTTTTTTCCTCCAAATCCCCTCAGAAACAGTCAAATCCAACTGCTACCAGGAACAAACCCAGGAGCTGAGGCGATGTCTGAGGAATTTGCAGATGTAATTCCATACTTTTGTCTCTTTTCTGCAGAAAAATACATTTATTTACATATACATATATATATTTAACCTTACCCGCCTCTGTTTTTCTATCCGGCCCCAAAAAGCTCCGTTTTTTTCCTCAAACTCTTGATGCAAATGTCGAGAGCGATCCTGGGGCAGCTGACTCCTGCTCCTCCCTTTATTATTTTTTTGCAGAAAGAGGGGAAAATAAATGACAAATACAGACGGTCTCAGGGGACTGACCCACCCAGGCTTTGACATCATTTTTGGCGCGAAAAAAAGGTGAAAATGGGGAGGAAAACATTGTTTTGGCTAAAGCCAGGCCAGGGGTTGATGCAAATGGCAAAAAAAAACCAAAAAGGTCAGAATGACAAAATAGGGAGTTTTTATTTTTTTGTAACGGTGGGGTTGAAATTGCCCCAGCGTTACAAGCAGGGGCGGAGGGCGCAAAACATTGGGGGCTTCGCAGAAATGGGATGTGGGTGCAGCGCAAAAAAAAGTTCAGCTGATGCATTAAGGTGAAAAGGAAAAAAAAAAAAAAGAAAAAAAAAGAAAATATAATTTTTTTTTCCCAGAAAAAAATCCCTTTTGGGGAATGACAAATGGGAGCAATGGGGGAGATGGGGGGCCGTGTGCTCTGTGTCCTGCGTGTGCGTCGCCAGCGCGTGTTGTGGGCGCAGCGGTTTTGGGGATGTTGCGTGTGCCGTGTCGTGTCGGAGCGTGTTCTGAGTGCAACATGTTTGGGGTTGTTTGCGCTGAATTGTGTTGTATCTGTTATGCTTGTGTTGCGCCATGTCAGGACGTGTTGCGGTGCCACGTTTTGGGACTGTTTGGGCCAAGTTGTGTGTTGTGTGTGTTGTGTCATGTCAGAGTGTGTTGTGGGTGCAACATTTCGGGTGTTCGTGCTAAATTGTGCGTGCGTGTGTTATGTCTGTTGTGCTGTGCTGTGTTAGGCCATGTTGTGGGTGCAGCGTTTTGGGGTTGTTTGTGCCAAGTTGTGTGATTTGTGTGTGGGCTGCGTGTGCTGTGTCATGTGCGAGCGTGTTCCGACTGCAATATTTTTGGGAGTGTTTGTGCTAAATTGTGTGTTGTTCATGTCGGAGTGTATTACAGGTGCCACATTTTGGGCATGTTGGTGCTAAATTGTGTGTTTGGTGTGGTGTGTGTTGCGTTAGACCGTGTTGCAGGTGTGTCCAGGTTCTGGCTAGGATGGACTTAACTTTCACCAGAGCTGGTGGCCCCTGCGGCTGGGGACACAGCTGGGACAGTTGCTAATGAGCCAACAGCTGGGGTAAGTTTACCCAAATCGGCTCAAGGGCTGGTCCGTCCCGCGTGCCGTCGTGCTCAGGGTCTAAGGGAGGAGGGTGCTGGGAAGAAACTGGGCACTGAGATTTGTTGTGAGCTGTTGTACGGTATTCGTTTTCCAACGCTGTTTTGTTTTCTTCTGTTATCGCTCTTAAATTTTTTTTTGTTCGTTTCGTCTCAACCCGGGCGTTTTTGCTGCCTTTTGTTTGCCAGTTCTCCTCTCCGTCCCAGAGAGACGGGGTAGCCTGGTCCCCACTGGGGCTGAACTCCCACAGTTATCTTGGCGCCCAAGGTGGGGCTCGAGGAATTTGAGATAAGGATAGTAATTAAGGGCCAATTAGTAATTATTAAGGGCAAAACAGGGGCTGAACTCAATAAAAGAGCGAAATGGTTATGGGGGATTTGTGTTCCAGCGGTGGTGAAGGGACAAGGGGTGGATTGTGTCTAAGTTGCCCGCTTTCATTTGGTGTTTTGAGGATATAATTTTGGTTTTGGTGTGTGGAATATTTTTTTTTTGTGATGTGTGTGTATTTTAATTATAATTATTAAATACATAATTCACAGAGGTGAGGGGTGGAATGTTCTGGTTTTATTTGGTGGGGGGAGGGCTATGGTGGCAGCTTCTGTTTCCGCTTTGTCCGGTGGATTCGGCTGGGCCTAGGGCGGGCCCGCTGCAGAACGTTCCCTGATAACGCCTCTGCGATAACGTATTTAAAAAGGGGAAAACAGGAGGAAAAAAAAAAAAAAAAAGGAGGAGAAGATGTGAAGCAGCTGAGCGGGGGCAGAGAGGGGGAAGCGCGAGCCTCGTGGGCCTTGCCGGCCTCACCCTCTGGCCTCCCGCCGGGCAGCCGACTGGGCCCAACTCGGCCTGGCCTGGCTGCAAGAAGTGGAGAGGAGATGAGAAGTGAATAAGATGTAAAAAGGATCCTGAGAGGCGTCTGCCAGCCTGTTGTGAGGAACGGCTGCAGACGCCAAGGTCAGTGAAGGAGGAGGGGGAGGAGTAATATGGCTTCTGGCCAAGATTCCCCTGCAGCCTGTGGTGACGACCATGGTGGAGCAGGTTGTCCCCCAGCAGCCCATGGAGGTCCACGGAGGGGCAGAGATCCACCTGCAGCCTGTGGAGGACCCCACGCCGGAGCAGGTGGAGGCCTGAAGGCGGCTGTGGCCCGTGGAGGGCCCGCTGGGACAGCTGTTCTAGAGGGACTGCAGCCCGTGGATGAGATGACCCACGCCAGAGCAGTTTCACGGAGGACTGTGGCCCGTGGGAGGGACCCCACGCTGGAGCAGAGGAGGAATGCGAGGAGTTCTTCCCCTGACGATGATACAGCGGCGTAAAACAACGCGTGATGGCCTGACCACAACCCCCATTCCCTCTTCCCCCCTGTGCCGCTCGGGAGGGGAAGGTAGTAGAGATAATGTTAAGCCCGGGAAGAGGGAGGGGTGGGGGGAGGTTATCTTGTTCCCTGTCTCATTCTCCTGCTAGTTTTAGAAATAAATGAATAGTTTTCCCCAAGTCGGATCTGTTGTGCCCGTAACGGTAACTTCAGGGATCTCTTTCTGTGCTAAACAATGTGTTGTGTCGTGTCAGAGCATGTTACGGGCACCACAGTTTGGGGCTGTTTCTGCCAACTCGTGAAGTGTGTGTGTTCCACAGAGTCCGGCTGTGTTGTGTTCAACACCGTGACGCCTTGCGCGTGTGTCATGTGCAAATGCATGTTGTGTTTGTGCACAGCAGTCTGTGTTGCGCACACAGGTGTCATGTGCACGTGTGTTCCATGTTGGGGGTGTGGGCGTGGTGCGGTGCGTGTTGTGCATGTGTGCACACCCGGTGTGTGCTGTTGCACGTATGTGTTGTGTGGCACACGTGTTCTGCATGTGTGCACATCTAGTGTGTGTTGAGTGTTTACATGCATGTGTTTTGTGGCACACGTATGTTGCGTGTTGTGCACTTTGTGTGCACACCTATCGTATGTCGAATCTTATGTTGCACACATGTTGCATGTTACGTGTGCTGCATGCTGTGTGTACACCTCGTGTGTGACGTGTTGCGTGTGTTGCATACATTGCATGGTGTGTGTGTGTTGCGCACGTTTGCACGTGTCGTGTGCACGTGTGTTATTCGGAAGCGTGTTGTGCTGAGCACACCGGTGTGCTGTGTTGCATGTTGTGTGTTTGTGCTCATTTCCACGTGCAAAACCACTTTCTCTTTAGAGAAGAAAAAAAAAAAAGAAAAAAAACCCAAAAAACCAACATATTCAGGGGAAAAATTACTTCTTAGGGGAAAAATTCCTAATTCATTATTTTTAAGGTGATTTTTTCCTTTAAAATTTGTGGTTTTCAGCTAAATTAATCACTTGGGCTCTTGGCTCAACCCAGACCTCACATCCCTGTGGGAAAATGCCCATAAAATGGGTTAAAATCAGGGATTATTAAAAAAAAAAAATCAGCCCAGAACATTTCTTTTTTTGGTATTTGCTGCAAAAGATGGGGAAGAAATAATAAATGCATGATGTCGAGAACAAGAAATCATTAATTCTCGCACAAAGTGTAAAAAAATCATGCATGCTGGCAAAAAAAAATTAATGCACATGGAGCACAAAGATTAATAAATTTGTACTCATGGAGGGCCAGAAATTAGAAATTTATGCACAGAGGGCAAAAATTATAAATTTGGGCGCATAGTGAAAAAAAAAAACAGGAATTCATCCGTGCAGAGGGTGAAAAATCACCAGTTGGGACAAAACGTCATAAATAGTTGCGTGTGGACTGCAAGACATCCAAATTAGTGCACAAAGACAAAAAAAAAAGGCATAAATTAGTGCAGAGAGGGCAAAAAATCATCAATTTGGGCACATGGGGGCAAAAAAATATGCAATTTTTTTCCCAATAAGGAAAAAAAAATAGCATTTGTGCCTGCAGAAGGTGAAGTCGTACATAGAGAGAAAAAAAATCATAAATTCACCGACAAGGCGGCGAAAAAAATCATAAATATACACACAGACAGGGAAAAAAGTAATAAATTGCCTCCACAGAGGGCAATAAATCGTAAATTTGTGTGCACAAACCCCCCAAAAAGTCATAAATGCACACAGAGAGGCATAAAAAATCACGAATTCCTGTCCGTAGATTGCAAAAAAGAAATCACAAATTCACGAAGACACAGGCAAAAAATAATAAATTTATGCCAAAAATTTGTAAATGCATGTATAGTGTACAAAAAAAAATCATAAACTCAGGGACACAGAGGGGAATAAATCATAAATTTATGCACACAGACACACACACACACAAAAAATACATGTAGAGAGGCATAAAAAATTGGAAATTTGTGCCCACGGACTGCAAACAAAATCACAAATTAATGAAGACGCATACCGAAAAAGGAAAAAAATTATGTCCACATTTGGCAAAAAGTCAGAAATGCCTGCGTGGTGTACAAACACCCCCATAAATTCATGCCCAGAGGCATAAAAAATTATAAATTTTTGCCCCTAAAGCACAAAAAGTCATAAATTAATGAAGATGCAGGCAAAAATTTATACCCACAAAGGGAAAAAAATCATAAATGCACGTGTGGTGTGGAAAAAAATCATGAATTCATGCACGTAGAGGGTAATAAATCGTGAATTTGTGCGTATGGACACAGAAATCCTGTCTATTTTTGTATTCAGAGCACAAAAAAATGGTAAATTCATGCACACAGAGTGCAACCCCCCCATAAATTAATGCCAAAAAAAATTGCGGAATTCGTGCACGCCCAGCCCGACACCCCTAAACCCGCCCAGACGTGAAGACACGGGAGCCGCCATGTCTCAGCTGCGATTTTATTGCTCTGGTAGAAGTTGACGCGCCCCTCCCCCCCCCCGTGTGTCACACTTCGCGGGTGACGGGGACGACGAGGACGTCCCTCTGTGCCAGACGCCCGGATTTATCTGTGAGGAGAAACCAAGAACTCAAGAGGATGAAACAATTTTCCAAGCAATTCTCAATTCTCCCTTTTTTTTTTTTTTCCCTAGGTTTCCACCCCAAAAACTTCAACTTACAACCAGCAGTTGTTGCTGTCGGCAGCCTTGGGCACCTCGGTGGGGACCCCGGTCACCTTAAAGTCATCCACTTGGAAGACCCAACGCCCCGGAACGTTGACGTTGGAAGTCTTGGTGATATTGATGATGGCATCAGTCTGTGAGCCGGGGATGTTGTAGAAGTTGGTTTCATCTCCGCTGTTGAAGCCAGCCTGGAAAAAAAGGGGATCACAATGGAAGATCCGGAAAGTTAACCCCACCCAAGGGATTAACAGCATGGGACAACGTCCTGCTGGTGGTGGTGGCGTCCCCGAAAAACGTTATGGGCCAGTCTCCAATCTTGGTCGAACCCAGTGTTGCCTCCCCAAAAATGTTGTGGGCCAACCTCCTGCCTTCAACCTTGTCATCATCAAAAAATGTCGTGGGCCAACCTCCTGTCTTTGAAGAACCTGATGTCATCCCCCAAAAACATCACAGGCCAACCTCCAACCTTCGGCAAACCTGGCGTTGTCCTCCCCAAAATGTTACAGGCCAATCTCCAACCTTCATCGTCATTGTCCCCGGAAGATGGTATGGGACAACCTCTTACCGTGAGGAAATCTGGTGTTTTTGCCCAAAAAACGTGGTGGGCCACCACCCTACCTTCATCATCATTGTCCCCTGAAAAAAAGTACAGGCTACCTTCCAGTCTTGGATGAACCTGGTGTTGTGTCCCCCCCAGAAAAATTGTGGGCCAACCTATCTTCTACAAAAAAAAATTATGGGCCAAAGTCCTACCTTCGACAAAGCTGGTGGTGTCCCAGAAAAAAACACCAAACCCATTACTGGTCAACGTCCTTCCCTGTTCCTCAACCCCCTTCATCCCATTTCCCTCTGCTCTTCCTTCAGCCCCACGTACGTGGGCCGGCGTGCCGCCGAGACCTGTTTCGGGATCACCGTCGCTTGCCGTCCCCGTGGTCCACTGGATATCCCAGTAGTTGAGGATGATGAAGGACGTCTTGGTGTCGGTGGTCAGGGCGGCTTGGAAGGTGTTCCCCTGCAAAAAAAACAAAGGGGGAGACGACGCCATTGGTGGTGGGACGAGTGGATACAGATGGGATTTTGCCCTGAGGGCTGAAGGCTGAACTGTGCAGGGAAGCCATCTTGGGTCAGGCATGGCCCATCCAGGCTGGGGTTTTTTGGGTGTCTACCATCAAACAAGTACTTTTGGTGCTCTACTACAGCCTCTTCCTCCGCACAAGGTGGCCAGAGGAACAGTGCAGGGCAAAAGCTGGCTTTCAACACAAACACCCCCACTCCCCCCCAAAAAAACCCCAGTAAATTAATTGAGGAGTGAAGGTTTGGATGTGACACCTCCGTGTCAGCACCAAGGGATAGTTGAGGAGCTCTGTGGGGGTTTGTGTACCCGTCCAGGGTAGGACGGAGGGACCGGAGGATGCATCTTCACCTCACGTGTCAGTGATTGGGTGGTAAAGACCAATGGATGGGTCGTGGATGCCAACAGATGGAACACGAAGGCCACAAATGGAATGTGAAGGCCAAAGAGGAGGTCGCAAAGGCCAACAAATAATTGTAAGGCCGACATATGGGTCATGAGGCCAACGAATAGGTCCTGAAGGCCATGAATGGAACATGAGGGCCAAAGAGGAGATGACAAAGGCCAACAAATAGCTTGTGAGGCCAACAAGTAGATTGTGAGGCCAACAAACGGATCATGAGACCAACAAATATGTTGCGGAGGCCAATGACCAGGGGTCGCATTTTTGTCGCAAAGACCCACAAATGGCATCTAAGGCCAACAAAAGGGTCACAGGTCCAACAGACGGGTCATAAGGCCAACACGTGGGTCATGAGAGCCTGTGAGTGGGTCGCAAGGCCAACATGTGGGTCCTAAGGCCAACACACGGGTTGCGAGAGAGCATGAACGGGTGGCGCAGGCCAACAAAGGCAGCGCCTGCAGCAGAGCTCTGGTTTAGGCCTGTCCCGATCCTCAGTCGTCAAATTTGTGGCGGATTTGAGGCCAGGGTTTGCTTTGCTCTCTGAAATGTGCTTGCCACCAGCTGCGTGCTTGTCTCTGCACCGCGTCAGGGTGGGGTAAATTGATTTTCATGTGTGTGACCTCCTTTGGCCTTCAGGTCACGACTGGGCGCTTTACCTTGTTGCTGGTAGAGCCGTAGTAGGCCACGTGGTCCCAGGTGGCCACGAAAGCCCACGTGGCGGTGAAGGGGATCTTGGGAAAGTACTCGTTGAGGTTCTTGGTGATGCGCGCCAGCAGCGTCGGGTCGGTGGTCTCTCGGTAGAAGACGTCCCCTCCCAGCACGTTGTTCACGTCCCCCCAGTACGGGGCCACGAAGGACCGTCCGTCAGCCAGGGGGAAGGGGTCGGGGGTGTATTGTTTGACTTCGGTGTCGAAGGAAATCACACCGTTGTTGTTCACCTGCAAAAGACACCCGCTCAGCCCCGATGCGGTGGCCGCCTGTGTCGGAGCCGTCACGCGGTCAACGCCTTGGCTTGGTTGTGGTCCCCTGGGGCTGGACACGGGATCCAGATGTGGTCTCTGCAGCGGCTTCCGCAGCTCTGCCACCATCGTGGAGGCGTTCAGGTCGCTGCCGCGTCTACAGCTCCCCCCAAAAAGAGGATGGTGGTGGGGTAGGACACCCTAGACTTGGCCACGTGCCTTCCAAGCACTGCTCCAGAAGGGTGTGGGTGTCTTCCCAAGACCCACCAAAAAAAAAAAAAACCAGAAGGAAAAAAAAAAAAACCCAAACAAACAACAAAAAAAACCCCTTTCATATTAAGGCAACCAGGTCAATCCCATGGATGGGTAGATTTTGGGGTGGGGGTGGGGGGGACAAGCAACAAAATGGACTGGAAAAGGAAGCAGAAAAAAAAAAAAAGAGGAGAAGTTGGAAAACGGAGAATGTTGGCTGACGTACGTAAAGGCTTCGGTACTCTTTGCTGTAGAAAGTGAAGGGCACGGCGAGGGAGATCTTCTTTGACGTCCCGTCGTCGAGTTTGGGGTTCTTGTGGTCCTGCTGGTCCAGGCCGTAGGGGTAGAGCAGGGATGCTGCAGAAAAGCGGAGGCTGGGATACCGGGGGGACACCGCCCTGCCCCCCCCCCCCCAACCTCTCCCAGTCTCACACATTTTTGGGGTGAAGCCTGCCAAATTTGGGATTCCTGGTTGTAAACGGGACCTCTTTGTTCCAGGTTACCTAAAAATGGGGTTGGCTCCTCCGGGGTGTCCCAACAGCTGGGGTGAAGCCAGGGCTGAAGGGGAATTGCACGGGGTGGGGGGGACACACACGCAGATTTGAGGGCAAACAGGGCGAAAAGAAAAACATCCGATATTTCTAACCGCGATGCGGCCGGGAGGAAGCTCCGCTCCCACCCCGCTTCCCAAACCGAAGCAGAAACGACCCCGTTTTGGGTGGAAACCCCCTCTATTCGTGCAAGACCCCGCTCACCTTTTTCTTGCGTGGGCTGGGTGCTCGTCGCCGCTCCTGGGGAGGAGACGGGGGGGGGAAATGTTAACCCGGGACAACTGCCGCCCCTGACTTTTCTGTCCGGCAGCATCCTCAGAAGAATTTATCTATTTTATTTTAATTTTTTTTTTTTAACCTACCTAACATCAGGAGCAGGAAAGCAAAGGAGGGCTTCATCCCGGCTCCTGCGAAACGAGAAAAATTGAATTATGACGATCGTTTCTTAACGCGTTGCCTGAGCAGGAAAGTTTTTATTTTCGTTGCTGACCAAAAGTTGAGAAAAATCGGATTTCCTGAGTGTATTTTAACCCTTTCCTCGTCCGATTTTTTTGGGGGTGACTGAACCCCATCCTGCCTGTGGGAATCCCGCCCCCCCCACAGAGCAAAGTTAGGCATAAATTGAAGGAATTTGGGGGGGGGGGGAAAAAACAAAACCCACCTAGATGTTTTTTTCCTGGCTGGAAAAAAAAAAAAAGAGAAACTGAGGCAGGGTGGAGGACGCCCGGCGTGCATGGGGTGGTTCGGCGAGCACCCACGTGCGCGTTTCGCGGGACAGAGCCGCGCTCCGGAGCAGCGCCGTCCTCCTTCGCACCCGATCGGCTGGTTTTTCGGGAGCGTTTCTGCTCCATTCGTGCCAGTTTAGGCCGTTGGAAGAGAGAGCAGCTGCTCAAATTAAGGAAATTTCCATCGATTTAAAGACTGATGGACGTTCACCACCGAAATCTCTTACCTCGGTATCTCGCTGTGTCCCGATTTCCCCCGAAAAGAGGCACCGGCACCAGCTCAGCCACCCAGAAATGGGTTTTCTGTCACATCCTGCCGCGTTTTTAACACTCAGCCCTCCTGGCCCCCCTCCGCCATGGAAAAAAAAGAAAAACAAAACCAAAAAACCAAACAAAACCTGTAAACACGGTCGAATCCGCCAACTTTCTGCTCGTCAAGGCGGCGCGGATCCGTGGTGGTCCCCCCTCGGGGTTTGC
This sequence comes from Chlamydotis macqueenii, assembly GCF_036417535.1. NCBI lineage: Eukaryota > Metazoa > Chordata > Aves > Otidiformes > Otididae > Chlamydotis > Chlamydotis macqueenii. The sequence goes on from NW_028239077.1 coordinate 66,955, forward strand.
TGGAGAGGCACGTTTCGGGACATGGGAGGCATTTGGCTCCTCCTGACGTTTTCGGAATCGCTGCTGAGGTTTCGGCGGGGGGAGGCGGGGTGATCTCGCAGTTCTCAGGAATTCTGATAAGAGATTCTTTTGTAATTAATCTCAGAAAAGAAAACCAACAAAAAACACCGGGTCGTCCCCCACCCCGCCGCCACCGCCCCTGGAAGCAGCGGACAGGGGGTCACAGGGCAAAAATGTGCTGCGAGTGCATCGTTTCCTGCGGTCTGCTGAATTTTTGGGGGGGCTGGGGGGGGGGGGATCTGAGCGGAGGGGGAAGAGCGAAAGGCTCAGAAGGGTGCTGGGGTGCAGCGGTGGGGTGCGGGGGGGGGGCATGCGTGGAGCAGAATTTCTTTGTCCAAAGGCATTTGCAGCAGCGAGGAAATATTTTAAGTGGTATTAGAAGGGAGGGTGGAGGGTCCTGCACCCATCGCAACGTCCCATGTGGGTCCTGCACCCATCGCAACGTTCTCCGTGGGTCCAGCACCCATTGCAACGTTCTCCGTGGGTCCAGCACCCATTGCTAGGTCCTCAGTGGACCCTGCACCCACCTCCACATCCCCTGTGGGTCCTGCACCCATTGCAACGTTCTCCGTGGGTCCAGCACCCATTGCAACATTCTCCGTGGGTCCAGCACCCATTGCTAGGTCCTCAGTGGACCCTGCACCCACCTCCACATCCCCTGTGGGTCCTGCACCCATCGCAATGTCCCTTGGGGATCCTGCACCCATCGCAACGTCCCCTGCAGATCCTGCACCCATCGCAATGTCCTCTGCAGATCCTGCACCCATTGCAATGTTCCCTCTGGGTCTTGGACCCATGGCAATGTCACCTGTGGATCCTGCACCCATCACAACATCTCCTGGGGATCCTGCACCCCTTGCAACATCCTCTGGGGATCCAGCACCCATTGCAATGTCCTCTGTGGATCCTGCTCCCATTGCAACATCTCCTGGGGATCCTACACCCCTTGCAACATCTCCTGGGGATCCTGCACCCAATGCAGTGTCACCTGGGGATCCCGCACCCCTTGCAACATCTCCTGGGGATCCTGCACCCATCACAACATCTCCTGGGGATCCTGCACCCCTTGCAACATCCTCTGGGGATCCAGCACCCATTGCAATGTCCTCTGTGGATCCTGCTCCCACCACAACGTCCTCTGGGGATCCTGCACCCATTGCAACATCTCCTGGGGATCCTGCACCCATCGCAACATCTCCTGGGGATCCTGCACCCCTTGCAACATCTCCTGGGGATCCTGCACCCATCACAATGTCCTCTGTGGATCCTGCACCCATCACAACATCTCCTGGGGATCCTGCACCCATCACAATGTCCTCTGTGGATCCTGCACCCATCACAACATCTCCTGGGGATCCTGCACCCATTGCAACATCTCCTGGGGATCCTGCACCCATCACAACATCTCCTGGGGATCCTGCACCCATCACAATGTCCTCTGTGGATCCTGCACCCATCACAACATCTCCTGGGGATCCTGCACCCATCACAACATCTCCTGGGGATCCTGCACCCATCACAACATCTCCTGGGGATCCTGCACCCATTGCAACATCTCCTGGGGATCCTGCACCTGTCACAACATCTCCTGGGGATCCTGCACCCATCACAATGTCACCTGTGGGTCCTACAGCCATTGCAACATCTGTGGAGCCTGGGTCCAGGATTTTTTTTTTTTCTTTTGCAAGGAAACCGCAGCAGGTGAAGGAAAGCAGCTGCACATTTCGTGCCCCGGCTCTGCCACGTGCCCCGGGAACTCCCAGTTCTCAGGAACCCCGAGGCCCAGTGTCGCAACCCGGCCTCCTGCGGCCGTGCCAGCGCTCGGCGGCCCCTGCCCCATCGCCTTCCACGAGATTCTGCTGAATCGGCCAAAGTCAGCGGTTTCCGAGCCAATTCCTTCTCCCGCTGGTCCCCGGGGGAGTTCTGCGAGGAGATTCTCTGGAAAAGGCAGATAAGCCGCATCTGGTTATAAAAAGAGAGCTTTGGGTCCGACCTTGCAGGTTTGCTTTTTTTTTTATTATTTTGATCCATCCTCACGTTTCCATGGCTTTTGGGGAGAGGACAGAGAGACGCTGAGGCAGAAAGGAGCCTGCCGGTAAGGGGTGTGGGGTCGGAGGGGTCTCACTTTGGGGTTTTTTTTGGTCGTTTGGTTGGTTTTTGGGGTTTGGTTGTTTTTTTTTTTTTTTTTGCATTTTGCCTCAACTTTCTGGGCGTGAGCCCAGGTGGTTTGCACCACCTGAGCAAATCAAAGTGTCGGTGATGCCTTCAAGTGGGAGTCCCAGCTGGGTTAAACTGACTACAGAATATCAAACAGGGATTTTTTTTTCTCCCTCCTAAGCCTAGGTAGAATTTTTTTTTTTTTATGACACCTCCGTGCCGTAAATCCCCATTGGGTGCCACAGCCTGGGCGTCAGCCCCAAGAGACATCGAGTGATGGTGGGCGACCAGCAGCTCTGAGAACATCCAGAAAGAGGGCTGTCCCAGCATTTTGGCCCCTTTTTGACCCGAATTTTTGGTAATTTTGGGGCGGGGGGGGGGGGTTTGATTTCATCCTTGAGCTGCCTCTGGGAAAGAGGGGCGGGGGCAGGGTGGAGTCGTCGAGGTGGCATCAGGAAGGCCTTTGGGGGACTGCTGGGTGCCAGGCGGGACAACTGGGGTGCTGTTGGGTTGAGGGGAGGGTCGAGCGGAATTCCACCCCCACCCTAAATCTGAGGTTTCCTTAGGGTAGGAAAAGTCTTTGGGGATCATTTCGGGCCCAGAGGGTGACGCTGGGGACACCTGGGTCCCCTCCAGGCTCCCGCTCGGCTCTGCCTGCTTGTTTCTCCCCCCAAAAAAAGTGCTTTTTCATCTTTTTTGGCTTTTTTTTTTTTTTTCCCCCCAGCGATGGGCAGGACGTGGCGGCTCCCAGCCTGGCTGGCTCTCTTCTGTGGTGAGTGACAACCCAACCTCCCAAAAAACCTAATTTCCCCGGTTTCAGGATTTTTTTTTTAGGGCAGGTATCCACAGCAAAAAGTTCTTCTTCTCTGTTTGTTTTCCAGAAAATTTCCCTTAGTCCCTCATTTTCCCCCAGAAAAAGATGTTATTACCTTTTTACCTCTTCACTAAAAATCCCTCATTCCCTGACTTTTTTTTTTTTATCACCAAAAAGTCCTTATCACTTGGGTTTTGTGGGTTTTTTTTTTTTTTGGTTTTGTTTTGTTTTTTAGCAAAGACCCCTCATCGCCTTTTTTTCAGGGAAAAATGCCTACATTTCCTTTTTTTTTTTTTTAAAGAAAAAAGCACTTTTTCCCTGTTTGTGATTTTTTTTTTTTTTTGAGGTAAAAAATTATTATTACCTGTTTGGGTTTTTTTTTTTTTCCTTAAAGAAAAGCCCATATACACTGGTGCTTTCTTTAAGAGTGAGGGGGAAAAAAAAAACCTTTATTGCTTCTATTTTATTTTTTTTTTAAGAAAAAAGTCCTTTTATTTGTTTTCCTTTTAGGGGAAAAAAGCCCGTATTTTTTATTTTCCTTTTTCCCCCCTCAGGAAAAAAAGCTTGTATCTCATTTGGGTTTTTTTTCCCCAGGAAAAAAGTCTATATTCCCTGTTTCTTTCACAAAAAAAAAAAAAAAACACTTACAACTTGTCTTATTTTTTTTCTGCACCAGAAATTCATCGTTAACTGTTTTCTTTCCTGCAAATACCCCTATTACTGGTTCTTTTTCACTAAAATGCCTTTTTTTCTTCCCTAAAAAGAAAAAAAAAAAGAAAAAAAAAGAAAAAAAAACCACCACACATCAGTTTTCTTACAGGAAAAAGCCCTTATTACCTTTTTTTAGGAAAAAAATAAAAATCCTGTTTTTTCACCAACCCCCACTATCACCTGTTTGTTCGTCAGCAGAAAACCCCAATTACCTACTTTTCTTTAAAAAAAAAAAAAAAAGCCCTTGGTACCTGTTTTTTAAGACTTTTTACTCCAAGGTCTGTAGGGAAAAAAAAAAAAAATTACGTCCAAGGGAGCTTTTTCAGGACTCTCTACGCAATTTCTGCGTCAAAAGAATGCATCAGCATCTGGTTTCTTTTTCCCTCGGAACTTTCTGCAACTTTCTACTGCAAAATGCCCTTATTCCTGATTTTTATTTTTCAGCCCTTTCTGTTACTATTTCTGCAATAAATCCCCTTTATTATGTGCTTAAAAAAAAAAAAAACACAAAAAACCCCCACACCTCACATTTTCTATTGCAATTTCTGTAGCAAAATGTCTTTGTTCTTAATTTTTGTTTTTCAAGACTTTCTAACCGTACGTGTTTTCAAGAAAAAAAAAAAACCCTTATTCCCTAATTTCTAATTTCATTTTTTCAGAAACTTCTATTGCAATTTCTGCAGCTAAACTCATTTCTTCAGAACTTTATCTTGAGTGTTCCTGCTGCAAAAAAAAATGTTATTCCCTATTTTTAATTTTTTAAATCACTTTCTATGTGGGGTTTTTTGACCAACCCCCCTCATTTCTTGGGGTTTTTTTGCAGAACATTCTATTGCAAGTTTCTGCACCAAAAAACCAAGCAGCCTTATTTCTTGATTTGGGTTTTTTTTTTTTGCAGAATTTCCTACTGTTAAAAAAAAATCCACCATTTTATTGAAAATATTTAAATTAATATACATTTAATTTAAATTAATATTGAAAATTTTAATTTATCTATTATTTTAAAAAAAACAAAGCCCAATTTTTTTTTCATGGCTTTTCCCAGGTCTTACCACCGCGACTTTTCACGGCAAGGAATTCTTCACCGTCTTCCCGCAGAACGACAGGGAAGACACCAGCCCTGACGTCCAGCTCCTCCTCACAGCTTACTCCGACTCCACCAACGTGACGGTGACAATGCACGGTGGCACCTTCACCAACACCGTCACCCTTAGGAAAGACGAGACCGTTTCTCTCCGCATCCCTAGCAACGTCGAGCTTGCCGGCACCCAGATTTCAGATAAAGCCATCTTGATTCAATCCACCAAGGAGATCTCTGTGGTCTCTGTCAATGCCAAAACTTACACCGTCGGTGCCACTGCCGTTTTGCCTGTAGAGAAGCTGGGCAACAAATATTACGTGGTGACGCCGAAGGACGACTACAAAGACAGCTTGATGGAGTTTGCTGTGGCAGCTGGGAAGACTTCAACCATCGTTTCCATCAAGGTCAAGGGCCAGTTTTACTACAGAAGGAGGAAATACTCTTCTGGATCTACCCTCCGCGTCTCCTTGAACCCCTACCACAGCATCCAACTGCAAAGCAGCAAAGATCTATCCGGCACTGAGATCACTTCGGACAACCCTGTTGCTGTCTTCAGCGGACACAGCTGCGTGAAGGTTCACACGGGCTGCGATTACGTGGTTGAACAGCTTCTGCCCGTCACCGCATGGGGGAAGGCCTACGTCATCCCCCCCAAACCCTCGCAGACGTACACCGACTTCGCCTATGTTGTGGCAGCCGAGAAAGCCTCCATCACCTACAACAGGGATAATTCGGCTGCCACTGAGGTCATCATGGCCGGGGAGGTCCACAAACTCAAGATTAGTCCAAATACGCCTCTTTACGTGAGCTCTTCGGCTGCGATTCAGGTGGTTTTCTTCTTCACCGGTGCCAAGAAGGGCTCGATTAGGCATGACCCCTACCTACTCAACATCCCACCCATCTCCGCCTACTGCACGTCCTACCGGGTCAGCAGCCTGGATGGCTACGAGAACCACGTGGTACTCATTGCCCGTAACGAGGCTGCCAGCACCACCACCCTCAACCAGAAGACGGAGAGGGCCATGTTCTGGCAAGCAATTCCTGGCACAGACTTCTCCTGGACAACTGTCAGCATGAACAAGCCGGCGGAAATCTGGAGCGCCGAGCACAAGCAGACGCCCTTTGGGCTCCTGGTCTTAGGCTTCCAGCACTACGCCGGTTACGGTTTTGCCGGTCTTTGCGCCGCAAGTAAGTAGAGCTAACGCATGGTTGTGTCTTGCCCAATGGCTGGGTCTTCTCCGTGGTTACCATCCATGAGTTTTTTTTTCCTTTTTTCTGCAGCTTCTGCTCCACTTTCCTGTGAAGATCTGAATTGCAACAAGTGTGAGATGGTGGATGAACAATCCGGTTGCAGCCCAGAATCTGACTTGACTTGCTGGGCCACCGGCGATCCCCACTACCAAACCTTTGACGGGAAAACCTTTGATTTCATGGGCACGTGCACCTACACCTTGACGAAGACCTGCGATCCAGATCCGACCCTGCCCGTCTTCAGCGTCAAGGCCAAAAACGAGCACAGGGGTAACCCGAAAGTCTCCTATGTCAACTCCGTGACAGTCGATGTCTATGACATTACCATCACTGTGGTCAGGTCCGAGAACGGGATCGTGAGGGTACGCAAGAAAAATAATTACTGAATCCAAAGCAATATTATGGTATTTTAGTGGAATAACATAATTAAGGACGATCCTAAGGGTCTTTTCCAACTTAAATGATTCTATGATTTGCCATGCATGAGTCGGTGATGCTACCACATGGTCACATCTTGCAAGAAGACACCTCAAATCTCAAAAAAAAAATCCCTTTTTTGCCCTATGTTTGATCATAGAATCATAGAATGGTTAGAGTTGGAAGGGACCTTCAAAGGCCATCCAGTCCAACCCCCCTGCAAGGAGCGGGGACATCCCCAACTAGATCAGGTTGCTCAGAGCCTCATCCAGCCTGGTCTTGAACGTTTCCAGGGATGGGGCATCCACCACCTCTCTGGGCAACCTGTTCCAGTGTTCTATAACTCGCATCGTAAAAAATTGATGTTATATGTTTGTTTTTCATGGTTGGTTTTTTTCCTTCTCCAGGTAAACAACCATCGCTCCCACCTCCCCATCTCCCTTGCTGGGGGGAAACTCCGCCTGTGGCAGAAGGGCAAGTCCGTGCTGATTGAAACCAACTTCATGCTGAACGTCCTCTATGACTGGGATGACCACGTGGTGGTGAAGCTCCCTGGTATGTTCTCCGGCAAAGTGTGCGGAATGTGTGGCAACGGCAACGGCAACCCCCAGGATGATTCCCTCATGCCTGATGGCAACCTGGCGCAGGACGCCGTGGAGCTGGGCCGGAGCTGGAAGGTGGCCAAAGAGAGCGGTCGCTGCTGGGACGACTGCAACGGCAGCTGCGGACGTTGCCGATGGGATGAGGCAGCGAAGTACAAGGGGGAGACATCATGTGGGTTGCTCACCCAACAGCTGGGGCCCTTCAAGCGCTGCCACACCACCATCGACCCCAACATCTACCTGAAAAACTGCGTCTACGACCTCTGCGTGAACAATGGGCTCCATGTAATGCTGTGCCAAGCCCTCAAAGCCTACGCAGACAGATGCCAGGAGGAGGGAATCACCATTTCTGACTGGAGGACGCTGGCACGTTGTCGTGAGTAGCTCCTGGTTAACAGAAAATATTCCCCCTGGGTGGGCAGGACATGGCAGCCTTAATTAAGGTGGGCATAATTAAGGGGCGATGGGATGGGAATGAGCAGAAAACAGGCGTAAAAGGGAAATCCCAGCATTGGGGTTGTTTGTTTCTCCTTAGCGCTCTTGGTCTCCCAAATGAAGCGAGGCCAGGTTCCTTTGAATTCAGCTCACAAAGCTGGGCCTGAAAGGGCTGCAGGTCCCAAGCGTGCAGATTCAGGGGCTGCAAACAGTTATCACAACAAGTCCAAGCAGAAAGCTGAAAAAATCCATGCAGGGTCTGGGAAGTCCATGGAAACTCCGAAAGTCTATGTAGAAAGTCCATGCAGAAAGTCTGTGTAGAAACTCCAGAAAGCCCAGGTCCCGAAAGTCCAAGCAGAAAGTCAATAAAGTCTCTGTGCAGACTCCAAAAAGTCTCTGCTCAAAGTCCAGGGAGTCCATGCAGGCTCCAGAAGTCTGTGCAGAAAGTCCAAGTCCCAAAAATCCATACAGAAGGTCCCCAGAGTCTCTGCTGGAAGTCCATTCAGAAAGGGTGCAGAACGTCCAGGAAGTCCATGGAGACTCCCAAAAGTGGGGGTAGATAGTCCAGGAAGTCCATGCAGACTTCAGAAAGTACATTCAGAAGGTCCGTGCAGGAGATCCGGAAAGTCCATGAAGACTCTAGAAAGTACAGGTAAAACTCCAGAAAGGCCATGCAGGGTTTTCTTAGCGCTCTGCTGCACCTTCTTATGGCCGAGGACCACGACCATCATGTCCCATCCCACCATGACCATGGTGTCCTGTCCCTTCAACAGCTTTCTCCTGCCCGGTGAACAGCAATTACACCATGTGTGGCACTGCCTGCCCTACCACCTGCAACAGGGATGCGATACCCGCCGACTGCGATGCTTTGGCCTGCGTGGAGGCCTGCAAGTGCCAGGAGGGCTTCGTCTTCGATGCCAACAAGTGCATCCCCAAGGAGGAGTGCGGCTGCGTCTTTGAGGGCCTCCTCCACGGTCTGCGTGAGGAGTTTTGGGGTGACAGCACCTGCACCAAACGCTGCATCTGCGATGAGAAATCCCGGAGGGCTGTATGCCAACAGGCCAGCTGCCGTGCCGGGGAAGAATGCCGAGTGGAGGACGGCATCCAGGATTGCTATCCCAAGAGCTATGGGACCTGCTCAGCGGTTGGTGCCACCCACTACAAGAGCTTCGACGGTAGGAGGTTCATCTTCCAGGGCACGTGCATGTACCAGTTTGCTGGGTTGTGCAAGAAGACGCAAGATCTGGTGGACTTCCAGGTGCTGGTGCAGAATGGCCGCCAGGACAACACGCACCTGTCCTCCATCACTCTCGTGATGGTCAAAGTCTACAGCAAAACCATTGTGATCAGCCAGGAGCAGCCCGGCAAAATCACGGTGAGTTTAGCAAATGTTTCTTTATCTAATCTACACGTTCTTCACTTTCTGCTCCTCACCCCAACCTCCTTGTCCCGTTTCTTCTCTTCCACTCTCATTCCTCCTGAATATTTTTCTCCAACCACGCCGCTGAGATCCAGAGCTACCAGGTCTGTTTGCCCCACGTTAATCGAGATGAGATTTAATTGCCTAAATACAAGGATCTCCACCTTAAGCGGGAGATCGGCGCACGACATAAAGCCGTGGAGCCTCAGGCGCCGTCTCCCTCAAAGCTGGTGGGCGTCTGTATTTGGTGCGGACGATTAAATCTGAGAAGTCTTCATCTACATAATTTGGGTGCTTTGGCAGGCGGCCAAATTGCAGGTGGTGTGAAAACACGATTTGCCTTTACTGTTGGATACCAATTTTTAAAAATTTTTTTAAATTTTTTTTTTTGCTTTTGTCCCCAGATCAATGACCAATTGGTCAACTTACCGTATCACCACAGAGACAGGAAGATCTCCGTCTCCAGAGATGGGCAGGAAGCGGTGGTAGAGACAGACTTTGGCCTCACTGTCACCTACGACTGGCAAAGCCAAGTCACCGTGTCAGTGCCCAGCACTTACGCAAGCACCCTGTGCGGCCTCTGCGGGAACTACAATGGCAACACAGGTGATGAGATGATGATGAAGAACGGTGAAGTGACATCAGACCCAGATACCTTCGGGCACAGCTGGAAGGTGACCGACATCCCGGGTTGCGTGGAGCTGTCGAAGGTGGAATGTCCTGCCTTCACGGCAGCTCTACGGCACCAGGAGGTCTCAAAGATGGGTTGCGGCATCATCTCACAAGTGGACGGGCCCTTCAGAGCTTGCCATGCTCACGTGGATGCCAGCAAATACTTCCAAAACTGCGTGCGTGACTTTTGCCTCTTCCCGGACCGGGAAGAGATGGTATGCCTGATCATCGCCCGCTACGCCGCTGCCTGCCAGGCTGCTGGCGTGATCATCGAGAGATGGAGGACGGACAAGTTCTGCAGTAAGTTGGGTTTACTGGAGGGGTTGGGTTTTTTTGCTTCGTGAGGGGTCATGAGCATCCAAGGGAAAGCCTGATCCTGTGCCAAACCCACGTGGGGACAAACCAAAGGCGGGAATCATCTTTCTTAGCGGTGCTTTGTCCCACCCAAAGTCTAGGTTGGTCCTGTCATCGCTGTTTACAGCCAATGCCCAGAAATGAACCCTTCTGGGGAACAAGAAGTCTCATCCGGCCGTGTCGGGTGAAATAATTTAGCCCAAATAAGCACCGATTTCTTTGCATTGGCTAAAACAAGAGTGAAGGCTGATTGCCCGGGTCGCTTAGACAGCAAAACACACGAGGTGCCCACAAAATATTTAAGTTAGGGGCGAGAGGCCTGCCCTGGAAGTTGATTTGGGACTCAATGTGGGAGTGATTCCATTGCTTGAGGGGAGCATCCTCTTTTTCCCCCAGAACGATGGGGGAAACCAGGTGGTTCAGGGGCCAAAAGCCTCGGAAGTGGTGAAGTGTCCGTTATGGACACCTCTTCCCTCATCATGTCCACAGGGAGGAAGAGATTTAACCATGAAGCAATTGGGTTGGGAAAAAAAAAAAAAAAAAATCTATGTCTAGTGAACCTCATCGCCATGCGCAACTGTGTCCCTAATTGCAGGATCCAGCCTGTAATTTCCTTGCTGCTAACGAATCTCCTTGTCCCGTGGCAGGTATTTCGTGTCCTGCAAACAGCCACTACGAGATCTGCTCCCAGGCCTGCAGCCAGACCTGCAGCAACATCTACACCCCGGCAAAGTGCTCGGGGCGGTGCAGGGAGGGCTGCACGTGCAACGAAGGCTTTGTGCTCAGCGGCGATGAGTGCGTCCTTATGTCCCAATGTGGATGCCTCCACCAGGAGTTCTACTACAAGGTGGAGGAGACCTTCTTCCCCACCACGCAGGAGAAATGCCAGTGCCAGGCTGACGGCATTGTGAGCTGCGAAAAAATTTCTTGCCCTGGGGGCGGCGAAGGCAAAGTCGTCAACGGTGTCTTCCAATGTCCGTCTGCCACGCTTGGGGCTTGCGTGGCCACCGGTGATCGCAACTATATCTCCTTCGATGGGACGGCTTTCAACATCTCGGGCAGCTGCTCTTACATCCTCACCGAGACCTGCAACGGTGACAGCATCGAACCGTTTGTTGTGAAAATCGAGAAGGACGCCCGGCAGAAGAAGAGAGTCTCCGGCATCCGAGCATTGTCCGTCGAAGTCTATGGGCTCACACTGACCTTGACGCGAGGCAAGAGGGGAGCTGTCCTGGTAAGGCGATACTTTGTGGCCCACCTCTTTCCAGGCACAAACATGCTGGTGACAAAATCTTTGGGTTCATGTTGACTTTGCCCCGAGGCAAGAGGGACGCAGTCACGGTAGGTCTGCGCGTGGTGGTCAGATGCAAAGCATGCTGGCGTCAAAGTCTACAGGCTCACGTTGACCTTGACACAAGCCCATCACGGTAAGCCTGTGCTTTGTGGTCCATCTCTTTTTTGAGTGCAAACGTTTTGGTGACAAGGTCTATGGGGTCATGTCGACCGCGGTGTGAGGCAACAAGGGACGTGTCACGGTGGAATGTGAAGCACAGTTGGTTGTAAGCATGCTGGCGTCAAAGTCTACAGGCTCACATTGACTCTGGCGTGAAGCGAGGGCTGCATGGTCACAGTGAGGCCATGTTTTGCAGTCCAGCTCTTTTTGGGTGCAAACATGGGAGCTCAAAAATTGTTTTTCTTTGATGGAGGGAAGACCCCCAACTTATCTCCAAGATAAAGCCGTGCTCATCCTCACTTTGCCTTCCATTTTCAAAGTGGGAGCCATAAATTCATTAAAAGGTTGGTTGGAAGGTGTTTCCCCCAAAGATTTTTTTTTTTTTTTTTGGTTACTACCTTCATAGCCTCTTCCTTGTAGCGTCCTTGATGCTCACTGGAGGATTTCTCTCTCCCTGTCCCAGGTGAACTCCATATCCCACCACCTCCCAGCCACCCTGAGCAAGGGACAGGTCCATGTGCACCAACATGGGACGGGTGTCCTGCTTCAGACCGACTTCGGCCTCGTCATACGCTATGACCTCCTCCACCACGTGATGGTCACAATCCCGCAGAGCTACCAGGGCCACCTCTGTGGGCTCTGCGGCAACTACAACGGGCAACGCGATGACGATTTTCTCCTCCCCAGCGGCCAACAGGCCCCCAACGCAATGGTCTTTGGCTCTGCCTGGAAAACGCCTGATGTGTCTTGCAGTGATGACTGCTCGAAGGAGGACTGCCCCATTTGCACGGAAGAGAAGAAAGTGGTCTTCCAGAAACCCAACTACTGCGGCACCCTCATGGTCCCAAAGGGCCCCTTCGACTCCTGCCGCCGCCTCATCAACCCAGCCCCGTATTTCGAAGCCTGCCTCCACGACCTTTGCCTCTCCGAAGGGGACACCCACATCCTCTGCCAGAGCATCCAGAGCTACGCCACCGCTTGCCAAGACGCCGGTGTCATTGTTGAGGCTTGGAGAAGACCATCCTTCTGCCGTAAGCGGGGGTCGCGAGTGGGGACACGTCCTCCGTGGCCGGGAAGTCACATCCTGTTGGGGTTAACTGAAGAACAGGCAGGGCTTTACAATTTATTTCTGAGGAGCGTTAGGGCCGGGTGTCTGCGCTGACCACCCTTGACACACGGGGTGATGCAGACGTCGGGTTGGAAGCCCAAGGCGGGGAGGATGATGGTGGCATGAACACAATTGCACCTGGGTAAAACCAGCAGAAGGGGGTACACTTCCATTGGCGCTGGGGATAAATGAGGGAAGCCAACGCAAGCGCCAACGGGGCGTGTCTTCATCCATGTTTTGGGCAAGCAGGAGAAGCCAAGGCAAGCGCCAGCCAGGTGGATTTTCACTGGCGTTTTTGGCAAGCGGGAAAGCCCACGCAAGCACCAACCAGGCGCGTTTTTGTTGGCGCCGGGTGAAAATGGGAAAAGCCAGCGCAAGCACCAATGGGGTGAACTTTCCTTGACGCTGGGGGCAAATGGGGAAAAGCCAACACTCAGAAAAATTCACCTGGTTGGCACCTCTGTTGGCTTTTCCTCCTCGTGCTCGACACCGAGTGCCGACGGCTCGCGTTTCCATCAGCGTTCGGGCTCTGCCATCTCCGAGGGGTGCAGCCCGGGGCCAGCACCGCTCTTCCACCCGACGTTCGATATTGATATTATCGTCCTTCTCCTTGCAGCCCTCAGCTGCCCTGCCAACAGCAACTACTCCCTCTGCACCAACCTCTGCGTCGACAGCTGCGCAGGGCTTGTAGATGCCTCCAAATGCCCCAAAACCTGCGTCGAAGGCTGCCAGTGCGATGACGGGTACATCTTTGACGGGCACGGCTGCGTTCCCAAGGATGACTGCGGATGCTTCGTGGATGGGATATACTACAAGGTAACGATCTCTCGAATCTGGGGGTTTTTAACATTTTCCTCCTGCCCGCGCTGCAGCACATTGCTCCAAAGGCAAAGTCTGCCAAAGCACCTTGCAGGAAAAAAAAAAAAACACAAAAAAACCCCCACAAAAATAAAAACCAACCAAACCTCAAAATCTTCCACCTGCCAAGCGGTTCTCTGGTTTTGTATGAAGAAAATCGGGATGTTTCCTTCTCTTTTTATCGCTTGGAGTAAAGGTGTCTGCCCAGACAGTAGCTCTGCTTTCCACAGCTGAAGGCGCTAAAAAAATAACATCTTTTTTTCCGTCAGAGGAGGTGAAAGAGGGCAAATTGATGGGGTTTTCTCCTCATTTTTTTTCTTGCAAGAAAAGTGAGACGTCCCTCAGCAATTTTGCGTTTTGCAAAGCTGCTCGTTCTCTCCAGTAGACCTCAGTATATTATTTTTTTTTCCCCCTCCTACATATTTTTATGCGTTTCTGTGTAACACACTTTGCTCTTCTTGTCGCAACGCTTTGCACCCTCTCTGCCCTGCAGCCCCACGAGTCGGTCTTGAAGGACAACTGCAAGCAGCGTTGCACGTGCGTCCCCGGCACAGGCTTGACTTGCAGCAGCCACAGCTGCACCGATGACGAAACCTGCGAAATCCGGGATGGGGTCTTGGGTTGCATCAATAAAAGTAAGGAAAAATGGGGTAGCTTGAGTGGAAAAAAAAAAAAAAAAGAAAAAAAAAAAAGAAAAAGAGGTCTTGGAGTCAGAGTAGATGCTGGAGCTGGTCTGGATGTTTGATTTAGAGGTGTGGGCTCCCCTACAGCAAGGGGAGATGGAGGCCACAGAACCCATCTCCAACCCTAAGAGGGTGAGGGACGTAGTGGGAGGATTTTGGAGGGGCAAAGTGCCTCAGAAAAGACACCTCGGCTTTGCATCCACCCAGATGTCTTATGTTAACTGTGGTGGCACTTTCTTGAAGGACGGGTGCAATCCTGCGTACCGATACACTCAATCTCGACACTTTTCCGAGCAATGGGGTGGGGGCAGGTGGGCGCGACAGCTGAAAAGGGGAAATTTGTGTTTGGCGATGGATTTTGTTACATCTCAGAGCTGCCAATCTCCTGCCAAAGCCCAGGCGAAGGGAGCGGAGGACACTTGGTGGGACCTCAACGCTGGTGAAGATGCTCGGTTCGCATGGTGACGTGGGATGTGCCCCTCACCAGGACATCTCCCGGGGTTTCTCCCGTGGTTTCTTCTCTTTCCAGACCCCTGCAAAGCCCTTCAGTGCCGACCCAAGGAGAGGTGCAAGTGGAAGGACGGCAAAGCCAAGTGTGTCCCATCCCTGGTTGCTACCTGCTGGGGCTGGGGGGACCCCCACTACCACACCTTCGACGGGCTTGATTTCGACTTCCAAGGCACTTGCACCTACACCATGGCTGAATCCTGTGGGAACGACACCAGACTGGTGCCCTTCAAGGTGGAGGGCAAGAACGACATCCGGGGTGGGGTGAAATCCGTCTCCTACGTGACCTTGACCAACATCAAGGTCTACGGTCAACAGGTCACCGTCCGCCAGAAGGAAGTGGGCAAAGTCAGGGTGAGCTGGCCTACAATTGACCTTTCCCCACCTCTTTTATTTTTTATTTTTTTTCCCTCATCCATCTCTTCCGCTTCTCCTTTTTTGTCCATCTCCTCCGTCACGTTCAACCCCTCTTTCTGCTCTATCAGGGCTGCTGTTATTTTTTTTTTTTGGCTAAAACAATCAAACTGGAATATGGATTTTTGAAATGCTGGGATATGCCGGGAATACGTTGCCTTGCATGGAGCGACCTGAGGTTGTTTTCCACCCCTCGGGGAAGCCAAAACCACCAAAGGTGGCTGCAGTAGGTCTCCAAGAAACCTCAAAGTGGGGGGGACACCCGCCTGGGAGGCTTGCTGGTTGCACATCCTGGTGAAGGGTTGCATGCTTCAGCAGGTGGTCGCACGCCCGCAGTGGGCGATGCCATGCCACAGCCGCGGAAAACTAGGCTCCTCGGCAGTGCTTGTGCACCGTGGTGGGCGTTGGTACGCCGCAGCGTTGTCCCAGCACATATTGCACGCTGCGGCGGGCGACGGCGTGCTGCAGGATTGCACATCGAGCAGTGGTTCCACGGCCCCGGCCTTGCCGCAGCGGGATGTCACGCGCCGCAGCCCACGGCTGCACGCTGCAAGGGTGGTTGTCCCCTTGCAGCAACGCCCCAGCAGTAATGGCATGCCCCGAGCCCGCGCCAGTGCGCGTGCATCGCCCTCACGTCTGGTGCTTCCCACCCGCAGGTAAACGGGGTGCTGACGCTGCTCCCGGTGAGCCTGGAGGACGGCAAGGTGCAGGTCTTCCAGAGCGGGCTCAGCGCCGTGCTGGAGACGGATTTCGGGCTCCGGGTGACGTACGACTGGAACTGGCATCTGCTCATCGACCTCCCCAGCAGCTACTACAAACACACCTGCGGCCTCTGCGGCAACTTCAACCTGAAGCCCGAGGACGACGTTCCCCAGAGCGGCAGCGACGTCAACGCCATGGTGGCCTGGGCCGGAAGCTGGAAAGTCCCTGAAGACGATGACCCTTTCTGTTGGGATTATTGCGAAGGCGCCTGCCCGGTGTGCGAGGAGGAGAAGAGGGAGCTGTACGGCGGCAACCAGTACTGCGGGCTCATCAAAAAAACCTTCCAGGGACCCTTCAAGGCTTGCCACGACATCGTCAAACCCCGAGATTTCTACCGCAACTGCCTCTACGACGTGTGCATGAACGACGGTGCAAAGAAAATCCTCTGCCAGGTGCTGGAGGCTTACGCGTCTACCTGCAAGAAGCGCGGGGCCGTCGTGCATGACTGGAGGACGCCGTCGGGCTGCCGTAAGCAACGGGCTTCCTCCTCGGTCTGCGTGTGGCGGGGTGTTTTGCGCAGGAAGGGGAATATCTAGCACGGGATGACGTGTGCAGAGCACTCGGTGTCATTTGCAGGGGGAACCTCGAGCTCCGGGATGTTGCACGCAAAATAATCGGTGCATTTGCACGGAGTAGTATCTGGCCCCGGGATGTTGTGTGCAAGGTGCTCAGTACGTTCACGTGGATGTAAGATCCGGCCTGGACAGGTTGCACACAAAAAGACTCCGTGCATTGACACAAGAGAATATCCAGGCTCGAGATACCGCCTGCAAAACACTCAGGGCACGAGCACGGGCGAATATCCAGCCCGGGGTGTTGCACGCAAGCGCTCGGTGCATTTGCTTGGTGTAAAATCTGGGCGGGACGTTGCACTCAGGGCGTTCTCCGCAAAAGCACGGCGCAAGAGCCGTCCCTGGGACGTTGCATGCAAAGCACTCGTCGCATGAACTCTTTACACGTGATGCTGCTGCATCTTCCCCCTCTTATTGGCCCATTTCCTCCCCGCAGCGTTACCCTGCCCCGAAAACAGCCACTACGAAGCCTGCGGCAACGCCTGCCCGGCCACGTGCACCAACCGGGACGCGCCTGCCGCTTGCACCCAGCCCTGCGTGGAGACCTGCGCCTGCAACGAGGGCTACGTCCTCAGCGGTGGCCAGTGCGTGGCCGTGGCCAGCTGCGGCTGCACCCGCGACGGTCGCTACTACCGTCCCGGTGAGGAGTTCTGGGCCGATGAGACCTGCCAGTCTTGGTGCAGGTGTGACCCGGATTTGGGCATGGTGGTGTGCAAGGAAGCCGGTTGCAAGTCAGGCGAGAAGTGTGCCGTGGTGAAGGGCGTGCGGCGGTGCGTGGCCAAGAGCCGCTCCATCTGCGTGGCCACCGGTGACCCCCATTACACCACCTTCGACGGCCGCCGCTACGATTTCATGGGCACCTGTGTCTACCAGTTGGCTGCCCTCTGCTCCAACGACCCCACCCTCGTCCCCTTCAACGTCACTGTGGAGAACAACAACCGGGGCAGCCGCGTGGTCTCCTACACCAAGGAGGTCACCTTGAAGGCCTACAACATGACCCTCAGCCTCAGCCAGGAGCACCCCCAGAAGCTTAAGGTAGGGGAGAATGAGGTGCTGGTGAGTTGCAAGGTCGTTGTGTGGCATCTGGGTGGGCTGCAAGGTCCTTGGATGGTGTTTAGTGGGGTTGGAAGGTGACATCAGATTGGGTTTCACGCCCATTGTGTGGCACACGGTTGAGTTACAAGCTTGCTGTGTGGCATCTTGGTGGGCTTCAAGGCAGCCACGTGGCATCATGCAACCCATGTTGCCCTTCCAGGTCAACGGGATCCTGGTGGATCTGCCCTTCAAGCACGGCAACAAGCTCCAGGTCTACCGCAACGGCCTCCACGGCTTCATCAAGACCGACTTTGAGGTCATCGTCACCTTTGACTGGTACAGCTATGCCAGGGTCATCCTCCCCAACACCTACACGGGGGCCGTCTGTGGCCTCTGCGGCAACGCCGACGGCGACCCCCAAGATGACTTCGCTTTGCCCAACGGGGAGACGGCTACGGATGAAATCCAATTCGCCAACTCCTGGAAGGTGGCCGACCTCCCCGGTTGCTCGGCCGGTTGCACTGAGGATTGCAAAGTTTGCACCGAAGCGGAGAAACGTCCCTACCGGGGCGACAAGCACTGCGGGCTCCTGGTGAAGAAGCAGGGACCTTTCGCTGCGTGCCACAGCGTCATCGACCCGCGCCCCTACTTTGAGGATTGTCTCTTCGACACCTGCCTCTACAAGGGGCACCAGGAAATCGTCTGCTCCTCCCTCAGCGCCTACGTCACCGCCTGCCAGAGCCAGGGCATCCGCCTCAGGCAGTGGCGCACCGCCGCCTTCTGCAGTACGCAGGGGCTCGGGCCGGGGTGGGGGGAGGGTTGCACACGCAAAGGCGGCTGCATGCTCTGCTGACTTTTCTGTTTCCCCCCCCACATCGCAGGCCTCGTCTGCCCCCCAAACCAGCACTACGAGCTCTGCGGCCCCACCTGCCCAGCCACGTGCCGCGGCCAAGCGGAGGCGGAGGAATGCGAGGGAGCCGCCGGCTGCGTCGAAGGCTGCTTCTGCGACGACGGCTTCTTGCTGAGCGGCGACCGCTGCGTCCCCTTGGCCCAGTGCGGCTGCTTGCACGAGGGGCGCTACTACAAGGCGGGCGAGGAGTTCATCGCCTGCCCGCGGTGCAGCGAGCGCTGCGTGTGCGAAGGGGCCGGCACGGTGACGTGCCGGCCGGAGGGCTGCGCGGCCGGCGAGGAGTGCATGGTGCAGGACGGGGTGCGGGGCTGCTACCCCCTGGACTGCGGGCGCTGCGAGGTGCTGGGCGCCGTGTCCTACAGCACCTTCGACCGGCACCCGTTGCGTTTCACCTCCTCCTGCACCTACACGCTGGCCGCGGCCGAGGCCGGCGACAGCGAGGACTCGCCGGTGCCCTTCAGGGTGGAGGTGGAGAAGGAGAGCGGGAAGGAGGAGGCCTTGGGCCGCCGGCTGCTGGTCACCGTGCACGGCGTCACCGTCGGCATGGACAGGGGCACCCCGTGGGAAGTGATGGTGAGTGGGGCTGCTTTGGGGAGCAAAAACCGCCCCGGGGGTGCAAAAAAAGTCCAGCGTGCAAACTCCCCTTTTGCTTGCAAATGCCGCTTTGGGGCGCGGAGCAAGAGGGGCAAACCTTGCTTTGGGACGCAAGCCTGACTTTGGGGTGAAAAGCAAGATGTGCGAACCCTGTTCTGGGGCGCAAACCCTGTTCTGGGGTGCAAACCCTGTTCTGGGGTGCAAACCCTGCTTTCGGGTGCACACCTGACAGTGGGGTGCACAACAGAACATGCAAACCCCGCTTTGGGGTGCAAACGTGACAGTGGGGTGCACAACCCCGCTTTGGGGTGCAAAGCAGGACGTGCAAACCCCGCTTTGGGATGCAAATTCCACTTTGGGGTGCGAATCCCGGCGTGCAAACCCCACTTCAGGGTGCAAACTTTGTTTTGGGGTCCAAACCCTGTTTTGGGGCGCAAATCCCAGCGTGCAAACTCCTCTTTAGCTTGCAAACCCCGCTTTGGGGTGCGAACCTGACGTTGGGGTGCAAAGCCCGGTTTGGGATGCAAACCCCGCTTCAGGGCGCAAATCCCAGCCCACTCCTCTCTTTTCGCTGCAGGTGGACGGCGAGCGGCAGCTCCTGCCGCTGTCGCTGGCCGGCGGGGACGTGCAGGTGTCGCAGGAGGGCGCCCACCGGGTGCTGCGGACGCGCCGCGGCCTCAAGCTCCTCTACGACGGCAGCGCCTACGCCCTGCTCACCCTCCCCGCCACCTACCGCGGGCGCACCGCCGGCCTCTGCGGCGACTTCGACGGCAACGGCGACCTCGCCGACGCCCTGGCACCCAACTGCACCCACACCTTCCCACCCCCCGCCTGCCCCACGGCCGCCCCGGGACCCTGTGGGGTGCTGGCGGAGCCAACGGGGCCCTTCGCCGGGTGTCACGGGGTGGTGCCGCCCCACGAGCACGTGGCCGCCTGCACGCAGGAGCGGTGCGGCCGGCCGGACCAGGACACCCTTTGCCGCAGCTTGCAGGCCTACGCTGCCGCTTGCCAGGCTGCCGGCGGGCAGCTCGGCGAGTGGCGGGCCGCCGCGCAGTGCCGTGAGTCACCGGGGGATCGGCGGGGCTGCATGCAGCGGGTTTGCGTTTCTGCAGGGGGGAAGCGGTTGCATGCAGCAGGGTTGCATTTCTGCAAGGGAAAGCGGTCGCAAGCAGCAAGGTTGCATTTCTGCAAGGGAAAGCAGTTGCACGCAGTGGGTTTGCATTTCTGCAAGGGGGAAGCCATTGAATGCAGCAGGGTTGCATTTCTGCAGGGGAGGTAGCGGTCGCAAGCAGCAGGGTTGCATTTCTGCAAGGAGGAAGCTGTTGCATGCAGCAGGGTTGCATTTCTGCAAGGAAAAGCGGTTGCATGCAGCTGCTCTTTGGTTTTGCAAAGGCTGCAAGGAGGAAGCAGTTGCATGCAGCGGGTTTGCACTTCTGCAAGGAGGAAGCAGCTGCATGCTGTGGTTCTTTAGTTTTGCAAAGGTTGCAAGAAAGCGATTGCAAGCAGCAGGGTTGCATTTCTGCAAGGGAAAGCAGTTGCATGCAGCAGGTGTGTGTTTCTGCAAGGGGGAAGCTGTTGCATGCAGCAGGGTTGCATTTCTGCAAGGGAAAGCGGTTGCATGCAGCTGCTCTTTGGTTTTGCAAAGGCTGCAAGGAGGAAGCAGTTGCATGCAGCGGGTTTGCACTTCTGCAAGGAGGAAGCAGCTGCATGCTGTGGTTCTTTAGTTTTGCAAAGGTTGCAAGAAAGCGATTGCAAGCAGCAGGGTTGCATTTCTGCAAGGGAAAGCAGTTGCATGCAGCAGGTGTGTGTTTCTGCAAGGGGGAAGCTGTTGCATGCAGCAGGGTTGCATTTCTGCAAGGGAAAGCGGTCGCAAGCAGCAGAGTTGCATTTCTGCAAGGGGAAGCTGTTGCATGCAGCTGCTCTTTGGTTTTGCAAAGGCTGCAGGGAGGAGAGTGGTTGCATGCAGTGGGCTTGCACTTCTGCAAGGAGGAAGCAGCTGCATGCAGCTGCTCTTTAGTTTTGCAAAGCCTGCTGGAAAGAAAGTGGGTGCAAGCAGCAGGGTTACATTTCTGCAAGGGAAGGAGCTGCTGCATGCAGCAGGGTTGCATTTCTGCAAAGGAAAGTGGTTGCATGCAGCGGGTTTGCATTTCTGCAAGGGAAAGCGGTTGCGTGCAGCAGGATTGCATTTTTTCAAGGAGGAAGCTGTTGCATGCAGCTGCTCTTTGGTTTTGCAAAGGCTGCAAGAAGTCAAGCGGTTGCAAGCAGCAGTTCTTTCGTATGACAAAGGCCGCAAGAAAAGCGGTTGCATGCAGCAGGGTTGCATTTCTGCAAGGGAAGGAGCTGTTGCATGCAGCGGGTTTGCATTTCTGCAGGGGAAAGCATTTGCTTGCAGCTGCTCTTTAACACGGGGACGGTCGCAAGGAGGACAGCGGTTGCATGCAGCGGGTTTGCGTTTCTGCAGGGAGGCAGCAGTTGCACGCTGCAGTGCTTTAGTTTTGCGAGGGTTGCAAGGAGGACAGCGGCTGCGTGCGCCTGTTGGGTGATCTCGCAAATTTTGCGGGACGGGAAGCGGTAGCGTGCTGCAGGGCTGCATTTCTGCAAGGGAGGAGTGCGTGCACGCGACTCTTCTTCAGAACCCGCAGGAAGCAAAGCGGTGGCATGCGGCGGTGCCTTTCTTGGGCGAGGCGGAAGGCGCCGCGAGCAGCAACCAGGGGGTCCCAGCGAAGGCGGGGGGTCAGCCGCACGCATTCCGCACGTTTTGGCGAGGGGAAAGTGGGGTAACGGGCAAAATGGGGGTTTGCTTTGCGGTTTTTTTTTTTGCGGGGGGTTGGAGGGGGGAAGGCGATTTGCACGCGGCGTCCGCCTTTGCGCAATATTTACTCTTCCGCCAAGCGCGCAAAAGGAGGAAACGAAAGCGAGCTCGCTCCTTTTCTCCCCGCAGCGCTCCCCTGCCCTCCCAACAGCCACTACGAGCTCTGCACCCGCACCTGCGACCACACGTGCGCCGGCCTCTCCGCGCCGGCCCTGTGCACGCAACGCTGCTTCGAGGGCTGCCAGTGCGACGCCGGCTTCCTCTTCAACGGGGCCGAGTGCGTCCCCATGGACTCCTGTGGGTGCCTGCACCACGGCCGCTACTTTGAGGTGGGTGCCGCTGTTTCAGGATATTCTGCGGCTTTCGCGAGAGCAAAACCCGCTGCACGCCGCATTTCCGTGCGCGTCCGCGGTCCGTGCCAGGAGGACGCCGGTGGCACGCAGCATTTCTTTGCTTTCTGGAAGGGCAAAGCCCCGTTGCACGCCGCATTTCTGCGCGCGTTTGCGATCCTTGCACGGAGGACGTGGGTTGCGCGCAGCGTTCCTCTATATTCTGCAGCTTCTGCAAGAGCAAAACTTGTTGTGCGCAGCATTTTTTTTTCCCCATTTTTGGCAATCTTTGCAAGGGGAAGCCTCTCGAATGCAGTGGTTTAGGGGTTTGTTTGTTTTTTTTTCATCCCGCCCCGCAGATCGCCGAGACCGTCCTCTCCCCCGACTGCAGCCAGAGCTGCACCTGCCAGGCGGCGGGCGGCATGCGGTGCCGACCGGCCGGTTGCCCCTTCGGCCAAACCTGCGGCCTCAAGGACGGCGTCCGGGGTTGCGTGGAACAACCGGGACGTTGCACCCTGGCCCCCGCCGCTCGCTTCTCTTCCTTCGACGGCGCCGCTGCCGCCGCCGCCACCCCCACCGGCATCTACCTGGTGACCACCCCGTGCGACCCTCACCACTCTGCCTGGTTCCGCCTCTTGGCCGACGTCGGCGAGAACCAGGACCGGCCGACCGTGGTGGCCCTTCACCTCTTCGTCCCCAACGCCTTTGTCACCGTCAAGAGGGACAAGAAGGTCTGGGTAGGTCGTCCCCACCCCGCCACCACCCCAGAAGTCCCCCTGCCCTTTGCCGTAACCAAAATCTATGGGTTTTCCACCAATTTATCGCCGTCAGTGTCACACCTACATAAGCCATCCTGCATCGGTGACCCCACAGGGGACCCAGGTCCGACCATCGTCACGAGATGGCCACACATTGACCCGTTCCTTCATTTTGACCAAAACTGCCTTTTTTTTCCACCAGTTTCACCCATGTGGGTTGTCCCTCCTCCCACCATCATCTCAAAATCTCCACGCAGCTGCCAATCCTCTGTTTTGACCAAAATTGCCCTTTTTTTTCGTGCTCTTCTTGGAACTGCCGTCATCAAGGGGTGCCCACGCATTCTTCGTTTTTTCTTTTTTCCCCACCAGCGGTTCCGTGCAAGTGAGGCACCCGTGGGTGATGTCCTCCAACCCACCGTCGTCGAAAGATGTCCATGCATCTGCTCAGCCCTTTGTATTGACCAAAATTGCCCTTTTCCCCCGTAATTTAATATAAAGGAAGCACCCATGGGTGCCCTTCTTCACCCCAGTCCCCTCTCCCAGTGCTGTGGTGGGAACCCAGATGCCCAGGTCCTCGTCCTGCCTCCCACCCCATGTCCCTGAACAGGTCAACCCATGCTCTCCATCTCCACTCCCACCATATCCCTGCCCCATGGTGCTTCATCCCTAAAATTCAGGGATTTCACCCAATTTTTGGCCTCTGCCACCATGGACGAGGTTGGTGGTGGAGCAATGGCCGGTTTCCTGGCTTTTTCAGCCCGTTCTGAGTTGTGTGGAGCCATGCTTTCCCTGTTGGTGTCTTCTCCAGGTCAACGGAATCCCGGCCACCTTACCGGTGGAGGTCTCCAGCATCTTGACCATCACTGAGACCCAGGGCGTTGTCTGGATCACCCACAACCCCCAATTCGTCATCAGCCTCAACCCCGCCGGGGAGGTGACGGTGACAGTGGCCCGGGAGCTGAGCAAGAGCCTCTGCGGGATGTGCGGCAACTACGACGGGGACGCGGCCAACGACCTCCGAGGGCCCGACGGGAAGTTGGTGAGGAACATGGCGGCGGCGGCGGCTGCCTGGAGAGCGCCCGACTTCACCCACGTGAGTGTCCCCAGGAGGTGACCAGGTGGGACTGGGGTTTGGGGTGATACTTGGCGTCTTGCGCGTCCCAGCTCAGTTTTGGTTGCGTCCCTGTGGGCCTTGGCACCACAGCTGCGATGAAATGCCCGTCGATTGGTCCCATCCTTTCCTCTTAACCAAAATTGCATTTTTTTTTCTCCACTAATCCAAGGAGAGCGGTGTCCTTCATCCCATCATCAAGAGGTCTTCATCCATCAACCCACCCTTCAAATTAACCAAAAATGCCTTTTTTTTTAATGAAAAAAAAAAATTTTAATGCGAAACCAGCCCTTGCAGGTCCCACCTCCATCCCGCCATCATCATGAGATCTTCGTCCATCATCCCATCCCTTCAAATTAACCAAAAAATCACAGTTTTTCCACCAATTTCATACAAGTGAAGCTGCCATGCATGGTGTCCTTCATCCCACCGTCATCACACAATCTTCGCCTACGCATCCATCCCTTCAAATTGACCAAAATTGCCCTTTTTTTCCCCACCAATTTCGTGCAACGGAAGCCCCGTGGGTGCCATCTTCATCCTGCTCTTCACCTGTTTGTTGAATTTCTTCATCTTAACCAAAATCACCTTTTCCTCCCCCAATTCCACACCAGAGAAGGCCTTGCAGATGCCATGCTTCCTCTTCACCAAAATAATCCTTTTTCTCCTCAAATCGGGCCCAACATCGCCTGCGAGCGACCGAGGGGTTCAGTGGTGGACCCCGTCATCATATGTGGAAAAAGAACGAGGGAAAAGAGCCCCAAAAAGAGAAAAACCCCCCAAAAAAAAGGGGGAGACCACCCCTAAAGTGGAGAATTAATCCTCTAATTGATCTTTTTTTAATTTTTTTTTCCGCCCAGTGATGCAGGAAAACGGCGTTCAGGCGCCAGGAAGGGGGACGCCGCGCCTCGCTGCTGATGTCGCGGCGGCGACGCCCGAGGATGAACCAAAAAAGGGGCGTTCGCTGCCGCCGAGTTTGGGATTTTCTCCCTCAATAAACTTTTTTTGTTTTTTTTTTTTCAATAAAATGGATGCAACGAAAGGGAAAAGAGCGTGGGAAGGTTTTTTACGGGGAAATTAAAGGCTCCTGGGGGTGTGGGGGGGACCTAGATCCCCTGTGGGGTCACCTTCCCAGTGTCCCCAGTCCCTCCCAGTACATCCCAGTCCCTCCTAAGTACATCCTAGTCTCTCCCCCTAGTCCCTTCCACTCTTCCCCCGTTTGTCCCAGTCCCAGTTTGTTCCCTGTTTGTCCCCAGTCCCAGTCCCCAGTATGCCCCTCCAGTGTCCCCAGTCCCTCCCAGTACATTCCAGACTCCCCCAGCACCTTCCAGTGTGCCCCCAGTCCCTTCTAGTACATCCCAGTTTGTCCTAGTCCCTCCCCAGTCTCCCCCCACCAGAGCTCACAGTCCATCCGAGTCCCCCCAGCATGTTCCAGTCCCCCCCAGTGTCCCCCCCACCAGAGCCCACAGTCCATCCCAGTCCCCCCCAGCATGTCCCATTCCCCCTCAGTGTCCCCCCAAAGCGCAATCTATCCCAGTGTCCCCCACCAGAATCCAGTCCATTCCAGTTCCCCCGGCATGTCCCAGTGCCCCACAGTGTCCCCCTACCAGAGCCCCCAGCCCATCCCAGTTCCCCCCGGCATGTCCCAGTCCCCCTCAGTGTCCCCCCAAAGCACAATCCATCCCAGTGTCCCCCACCAGAATCCAGTCCATCCCAGTTCCCCCAGCATGTCCCAGTGCCCCACAGTGTTCCCCCCACCAGAGCCCCCAGCCCATCCCAGTTCCCCCCGGCATGTCCCAGTCCCCCTCAGTGTCCCCCCAAAGCACAATCCATCCCAGTGTCCCCCACCAGAATCCAGTCCATCCCAGTTCCCCCAGCATGTCCCAGTGCCCCACAGTGTTCCCCCCACCAGAGCCCCCAGCCCATCCCAGTTCCCCCCAGCATGTCCCAGTGCCCCACAGTGTTCTCCCCACCAGGGCCCCCAGCCCATCCCAGCCCCCCCCAGCATGTCCCAGTCCCACCCAGTGTCCCCCCACCAGAGCCCACAGTCCATCCCAGTCCATCCCAGTTCCCTCCAGCATCTCCCAGTCCCCCCTAGTGCCCCCCCAGCAGAGCCTACAGTCCATCCCAGTCCGTCCCAGTCCCCCCCAGTGCTGGTGTGGGCAAAGACGGAAGTGCCCGAGGCCCTGGGTGGTGCCACCTTGGGGGATGTCCCTGTCCCGTCGTCCCCCCCCCCCCCGCCCCCCACCCGCGCTGTCCCCTCCCTGGGGATAAAGTGGCTCCGGTCTCGCTGCGGGAGCTGAGTGGCACCATGGGACCCCGGTGAGTGTGGGGACATGGGGACACTGGGGACACGGGGGGGACATGGGGAGGGGACATTGGGGATATTGGGGGACATGGGGACATTGGGGGACATGGGGACACGGGGGACATTGGGGACATTGGGGGATATGGGACATTGGGGACATTTGGGACATGGGGGGACATGGGGACATTGGGGGACATGGGGACATTGGGGACATTGGGGGATATGGGGACATTGGGGACACGGGGGACATTGGGGACACAGGGGGACATTGGGGACACAGGGGGACATGGGGGACATTGGGGACATTTGGGACACAGGGGACATTGGGGGATATGGGGACATGGGGACACGGGGGACATTGGGGACATTTGGGACACAGGGGACATTGGGGGATATGGGGACATGGGGACACGGGGGACATTGGGGACACAGGGGGACATTGGGGACATTGGGGACATTGGGGACATTGGGGATATGGGGACATGGGGACACGGGGGGACATTGGGGACACAGGGGAACATTGGGGACACAGGGGGACATGGGGACATTGGGGACACGGGGGGACGTTGGAGACATTGGGGGATATGGGGACATTGGGGACACGGGGGGACATGGGGACATTGGGGACACAGGGACATTTGGGACATTGGGGACACGGGGGGACATGGGGACATTGGGGACACAGGGATATTGAGGACATTGGGGACACGGGGGGACATGGGGACATGGGGGGACATGGGGACATTGGGGACATGGGGACACGGGGACATGAGGGGACACGAGGGGACATTGGGGACACAGGGGAACATGAGGGGACACTGGGGGACATGGGGACACGGGGGGATATGGGGACATTGGGGACATGGGGACACGGAGACATGAGGGGACACGGGGGGACATGGGGACACGGGGGGACATGAGGGGACACTGGGGGACATGGGGACACGGGGGGACATGAGGGGACACTGGGGGACATGGGGATGTGCTGGGGCGTGGGGAGGTCTGGGGACACGAGGAGGACGTGGGGGGCAGGAGGGACGTGGGCACATGGGGTGACGGGGACGTGGGGACGGGGACACCCG
Source organism: Chlamydotis macqueenii (assembly GCF_036417535.1). Taxonomy (NCBI): domain Eukaryota; kingdom Metazoa; phylum Chordata; class Aves; order Otidiformes; family Otididae; genus Chlamydotis; species Chlamydotis macqueenii. The sequence continues at coordinate 94,225 of NW_028239077.1, forward strand.
TGGGGACAGGGACACCCGTGGGGACGGGGACACCCGTGGGGACAGGGACACCCGTGGGGACAGCCTCCCTCGCCCCCCTACTCCTCCCAGGCCTGTGCAGCTGAAGGCTCCTCCCGTTCTCTTCCTCCTCCTCCTCCTCGGCCACGTGGATGAGTGGGGACCCTTGGGGACACAGGGGACGCCCGTGAGAGCCCCGAGTGAGTGGGGACACCACGAGGGGCACCCAGGGACCCCCGGGTGGGTCAGGAACACCGTGGGGACGTAGGGGGTACCCATGGGACCCCCGGCTGAGCGGGGACACTGTGGGGACGCGGGGGCACCCGTGAGACCCCTGGGTGAGTGGAGACCTCTGGGGACACGGGAGGTCACAGGGAGGTCCCAGACCCTTACTGGGAGGTTCTGAGGTGACACTGGGAGGTCCCAGACCCACAGCAGGAGGTCCCTGACCCACACCGGGAGGTCCTAGGGTGAAGCTGAGGGTCCTTGATGATCCCAGGGGGTCCCACGCCCGTACCGGGAGGTTCCAGATCTGCACCAGAAGGTCCCACAGTGACACGGGGGTTTCTGGGCCACCACGAGGGTCCCAGACCCACGGTGTGGGGGTTCCCGCTCTTCGCCGTGGGTCCCTGATGGTTGCCCCCCCACCCCAGATGGGCTGCTCTACCCCTTCGGGCCGGAGGTCGGGGACGAGGCCAACCCCCATGAAGACGACGGGATGAGCCCCGAGATCCAACTCTGGGAGACCTTCTCCTTCTACAGCCAACCCCACCGCTCCCTCTACGTGAGTCCCAGGCCCCACGGCACAGAAAGGTGGGGAGGGGAGGGCTGCTGCAGGTTAGGGCACTACAGGTTGTGGACATCATGGGTGGGACGCCATGGTTGGGTGACACTGTGGGTTGAGGACGTCATGGGTTGAGGACACCATGAATTTGGTGCCACCATGGGTTGGAGCCAGTATGGGTGGGGATATCATGGTTGGGAGACACCATGGGTTGAGCAGACATCACCATGGACAGTTGGAGGTCACCGTGGTTAGATGCACCGTGGTTGGGGGCTCCACGGGTAGGTGACACCATGATTGGAGGCCACCATGTTTGGGAGTCACAGTGGTTGAGGACACCATAGTTGGGATCAAGATGGTTGGGGCCACCATGGTTGGGGGTTAACATGGTTGAGGTCACCGTCATTGGAGATACCATGACTAGGATCACCATGGTTGAAGACACATCAACTGCGGAGCCACCATGGTTGGTGCCACCACGGTTGAGGGCCACCAGAGGTGATGATGGGTCACTAAGGGATGATTGTTGCCTCCTGCAGGTGAACAACAACGGAGTGGTGTCGTTTGGAACGGGGGTCCCCGAGTTCACCCCGGAGCCCTTCCCGCTGCCCGGCCACCGCCCCTTCGTGGCCCCGTACTGGGCCGACGTAGACACCAGACTGGGAGGAGACGTCTTCTACCGGCAGAGCCAGGACCCAGAGCTACTGACCCAACTGGGTCGCGACCTGGCCGTCGCCGTGACCCCCCCTGAACCAGCCCCTCAGCCCACCTGGGCCTTCGTGGCCACATGGCATCGAGTCTCCTTCTTCGGGGCGGCCTCCAACAAGGTGGGACACGGGGGGTCAACCATCTTGAACCCCACACCACGGTGGCCACCAATCGTGGAGACGCGGAGGGAGGTGGGGATGGACCGTGGAGGTCCATGTCCTCCCCCGTGGAGGGACACGAGGATGTAAGGATGGAGACGGGGGCGTGGGGACACGGGGACGCAAGCGGGACAGGGAGATGTGAGGATGGACCTACAAGTTGGCCACGTTGCGTGGGACACGGGGGACGAGGACCACAGGGACGGAGACACGGAGCTCAGGGGTGGCCACAGCCACGCGGTGACGCCACGGTGACGTTTCAGCGCCCCCTCCCACCCCCCCGCAGGTGAACACCTTCCAGGCTGTGTTGGCCACCGACGGGGTCACCTCCTTCGTCATGCTCAACTACGGCGACATCCAATGGACCACGGGCATCTCCAACCAGGGCGATCCTCACACCGGCCTGGGGGGCATCCCGGCCCAGGTGGGTGTCGGGGACGTGGGGGACACGGGGGTCCCCGCGGCCGGACCGGGGCCGCCCGCTGGAGGGGAGGAGTTCAGGGGGCGGGGGCGGAGTTTAAGGGATTGGGGTCAACAGAAGGGGACTTGGGGCGGAATGAAGGGGATTTGGGGTGGGATTAAAGGGATTTGGGGTGGGATTAAAGGGATTTGGGGTGGGATGAAGGGGATTTGGGGTGGAATCAAAGGAATTTGGGGTGGGATGAAGGGGATTGGGGCTGAAATTAAGGGGATTTGGGGTGGGATTAAAGGGATTTGGGGTGGGATGAAGGGGATTTGGGGTGGAATCAAAGGAATTTGGGGTGGGATGAAGGGGATTGGGGCTGAAATTAAGGGGATTTGGGGTGGGATTAAAGGGATTTGGGGTGGGATGAAGGGGATTGGGGCTGAAATTAAGGGGATTTGGGGTGGGATGAAGGGGATTTGGGGTGGAATTAAAGGAATTTGGCTGAAATTAAGGGGATTTGGGGTGAAATTAAGGGGATTTGGGGTGGGATGAAGGGGATTTGGGGTGGAATTAAAGGAATTTGGGCTGGAATGAAGGGGATTTGGGGTGAAATTAAGGGGATTTGGGGTGGAATTAAAGGGATTTGGGGTGGGATTAAAGGAATTTGGGCCAGAATGAAGGGGATTTGGGGTGGAATTAAGGGGATTTGGGGTGGAATTAAAGGGATTTGGGCTGGAATGAAGGGGATTTGGGGTGGAATTAAAGGAATTTGGGCTGAAATTAATGGGATTTGGGGTGGGATGAAGGGGATGTGGGGTGGAATTAAAGGAATTTGGGATGGAATGAAGGGGATTTGGGGTGGAATTAAGGGGATTTGGGGTGGAATTAAAGGGATTTGGGCTGGAATGAAGGGGATTTGGGGTGGAATTAAAGGGATTTGGGCTGGAATGAAGGGGATTTGGGGTGGAATTAAGGGGATTTGGGGTGAAACTAAGGGGATTAGGAGAGGAAGAGGTTTCGGGGTGAGATTAAGGGGTTTGGACAGAATTAAGGGGATTGGGGTGGAATTAAGGGGACTGGAAGGAATTAAGGGATTGGGGAAAAATTAAGGGATTTGGGTAAAAATTAAGGGGTTTGGGCAGAATTCAGGGGTTTGGGGTGGAACGAGGGGGATTGGGGTGGAACGAGGGGGTTTTGTTAGAATTAAGGGGTGGAATTAGAGAGTTTGGGGGCAAAATTAAGGAGATTGGGGTTGGAATTAGGGAGTTTGGGCAGAATGAAGGTGATTTGGGAAGAGTTAAAGGGATTGGGGCAAAAATAATGGGGTTTGGAGTGAAATCAAGGGGATTTGGAGCAGAATATACGGAGACAAGGGGCAGAATTAACGGGATTTGGGCAGAATTAATGGGATTTGGGGCAGAATTAACGGGATTGGGGCAGAATTAATGGGATTTGGGGAGAATTAATGGGATTGGGGCAGAATTAATGGGATTTGGGGGAGAATTAATGGGATTGGGGCAGAATTAATGGGATTTGGGGAGAATTAATGGGATTTGGGGCAGAATTAATGGGATTGGGGCAGAATTAATGGGATTTGGGGCAGAATTAATGGGATTGGGGCAGAATTAATGGGATTTGGGGAGAATTAATGGGATTGGGGCAGAATTAATAGGATTTGGGGAGAATTAATGGGATTGGGGCAGAATTAACGGGATTGGGGCAGAATTAATGGGATTTGGGGCAGAATTAATGGGATTGGGGCAGAATTAATGGGATTTGGGGGAGAATTAATGGGATTGGGGCAGAATTAATGGGATTTGGGGAGAATTAATGGGATTTGGGGCAGAATTAATGGGATTGGGACAGAATTAATGGGATTTGGGGCAGAATTAATGGGATTTGGGGCAGAATTAATGGGATTGGGGCAGAATTAATGGGATTGGGACAGAATTAATGGGATTTGGGGCAGAATTAATGGGATTTGGGGAGAATTAATGGGATTTGGGGCAGAATTAATGGGATTGGGGCAGAATTAATGGGATTTGGGGCAGAATTAATGGGATTGGGGCAGAATTAATGAGAATGGGGCAGAATTAATGGGATTTGGGGCAGAATTAATGGGATTTGGGGCAGAATTAATGGGATTGGGGCAGAATTAACGAGATTGGGGCAGAATTAATGGGATTTGGGGCAGAATTAATGGGATTGGGGCAGAATTAATGGGATTTGGGGAGAATTAATGGGATTGGGGCAGAGTTACAGGGCCTTTGGCAGAGCGAAGGTTGTTTTGGGTGGAATTACGGGAGTTTGGGGCAGAGTTGAGGGGATTTGGGGCAGAACCACGCCATCGCCGTCCCCGTCCCCCGCCCCGTCCCCAGGCCGGGTTCAACAGCGGGGACGACATCCACTACTACAACATCCCGGGCTCGCGCTCGCCGGCGGTGCTGCGCATCGGCCGCAAGAGCAACGTGGGGATCCCGGGGCGCTGGATTTTCCGGGTGGATGAGTTCACGGCCACCGAGGGGCCCCCCACCCCCTCGCTGCCCCCCAGCACCCCCTCGACAGCCTCCACCCCACGCGAGACCACCGAGGAGAGGGCGTACATCTGCGGGTGGTGAGCGGCCGACTCGGATGCTGGCGTCCTCTTGGGGGGCACCCGGACACCGGGGTCCCCTGGGGCTGGGGGGCACCCAAACACCGGGGTCCCCTGGGGTGGGGGGCACCAGGACACCGGGGTCCTCTGGGGTTGGGGGGCACCTGGATGCCCGGATCATCTTGAGGGTGGGGGGCAACACCCAAACACTGGGGTCCCCTGGGGTGGGGGACACCCAAACACCGGGGTCCCCTGGGGTTGGGGGCACCCAAACACCAGGGTCCCCTGGGGCTGGGGGGCACCCAAACACCGGGGTCCCCTGGGGCTGGGGGGCATCCAAACACTGGGGCCCCCTGGGGTGGGGGGCACCTGGACACCAGGGTCCCCTGGGGCTGGGGGGCACCCAAACACCGGGGTCCCCTGGGGCTGGGGGGCACCCAAACACTGGGGTCCCCTGGGGTGGGGGGCACCCAGACACCGGGGTCCCCTGGGGTTGGGGGGCACCCAGATGCCCGAATCGTCTTGAGGGTGGGGGGCAACACCCGGGGTCCCCTAATGACACCCCTTCCCCCTCCCCCGCAGATGGATGTGCCGCCCCGGGGGCAGCGTTACCACGGAAACGCCAATAAAGACTCGCCCAGCACCGGGTGTAAGCGTGTGGGTGTGTAGACACGCGTGTGGGCAGCGACACGCGTGTCACCCGCGTCCCCAGCCCCACACCGTGAAGCAGGGGAGCATTGTGGGTGTCGTTGTCCCAGCATTGGGTGACACCGCCGACGTCACTGCGGGCCCGGCGTCAACAGGCGGAGGCATGGTGGGATACACGCGTGGGGACACGCACACACACACACACACACACACACAGGCACACACTACATGGCAGGACACCCGGAATCGAGCGACAGACGCACACGGTGACACAGAGCTTGCTGTCACACTGCCACACTGCACTACACCGGGATCACAGCCGTCACCGTACCGCGTGACACCGGTACAGCACCCCGCTCGCACACGCGTGTGACGTACGTACACCCGGATCACAGCCATCACCGTACCGCGTGACACCAGTACAGCAGCCGGCTCGCACACGCGTGTAACGTACGTACACCCAGATCACAGCCGTCACCGTACCGCGTGACACCAGTACAACACCCGGCTCGCACACGCGTGTAACGTATGTACAACCCAGATCACAGCCGTCACCGTACCAGCACCCGGCTTGCACACGCTTGTGACGTACGTACACCTGGATCACAGCCGTCACCGTACCGCGTGACACCGGTACAGCACCCGGCTCGCACACGCGTGTGACGTACGTACACCCAGATCACAGCCGTCACCGTACCAGCACCCGGCTTGCACACGCGTGTGACGTACGTACACCCAGATCACAGCCGTCACTGTACCGTGTGACACCGGTACAGCACCCGGCTCGCACACGGGTGTGACGTACGTACAGCCCAGATCACAGCCGTCACCGTACCAGCACCCGGCTCACACACGCGTGTGACGTACGTACACCCGGATCACAGCCAGCACCGTACCGCGTGACACCGGTACAGCACCCGGCTCGCACATGGGTGTGACGTACGTACACCCGGATCACAGCCGTCACCGTACCGCGTGACACCGGTACAGCACCCGGCTCGCACACGCTTGTGACGTACGTACACCCAGATCACAGCCGTCACCGTACCAGCACCCGGCTCGCACATGGGTGTGACGTACGTACACCCGGATCACAGCCAGCACCGTACCACGTGACACCGGTACAGCACCCGGCTCGCACACGCGTGTGACGTACGTACACCCAGATCACAGCCGTCACTGTACCAGCACCCGGCTCACACACGCGTGTGACGTACGTACACCCGGATCACAGCCAGCACCGTACCGCGTGACACCGGTACAGCACCCGGCTCGCACACGCGTGTGACGTACGTACACCCAGATCACAGCCGTCACCGTACCGCGTGACACCGGTACAGCACCCGGCTCGCACACGCGTGTGACGTACGTGCACCCATCACCAACACTGCGCTACAGCCTCCTCCCCCCCCACCCCCCCCAACACCGAGCACCCTTAGGGACCCAAGGGTGGCGTGGGCGTGGCCTCTGGCACCCGTGGCCCCGCCCACTTCGCGGTGACCCCACCCTCAGGTATGGCCCCCGCCCCCTCCCAGGTGCGGTGCCCCCCCCATTCCTGTTTTGCCCGTTGCTGGTGCCGGACGGTGAGCGAGGGGCACCCGATGCCTGGGTCCCTTGGGTGGGGGGGGGGGGGGGGGGGGGGGGGGTTGGGGGGGGGGGGTTGGGGGGGTGTCCCGGGGAGCCCGGGTCCCTCCTTGACAGGGTGGGGGCCGGGAACTGGATAGGGGCTTCCCCCCCCCCCAAAAAAAAAATGGCCCCAGGGGTCCTAGATGTCACCCCCCACCCAAAAGGGACCCCGGGGTCCCAGACGTGACCCCCCCACCCACCCAAAACGGACCCAGGCGTCCGGTTCGTGACGCCCCCCCCCACCCTAAAGGGACCCAGGGGTGCCCCCGAACCCAAAAAAGCACTCGGGGTCCCAAATGTCCCCCCCACCCCACCCAAATGGACCCCGGGGTCCTTGACGTGACCCCCCTCCCACCCAAAAGGGACCCCGAGGTGTCCCCCCCCCCACCCTAAAGGGATCCGGGATGCCCCCGAACCCAAAAAAAGGACTCGGGGTCCCAGATGTCCCCCCACCCCACCCAAAATGGACCCCGGGGTCCTTGACGTGACCCCCCCCCCACCCAAAGGGGCCCAGGGGTCCCAGATGTGTGTGCCCCCCCCCCCCCAAAAAAAAAAGGGACCCAGGCGCCCGGTCCCTCCCAGCGACGCCCCGCGCAGGAATCCGGCTGTGACTCACCCCCCCCGCCCCCTCCCCCCCGCCCCTCCCCCCCCCCCCGCGCGCCTGGGTCCGCGGGGAACGCGGGGGGGGGGGGAGGGGAGGGGGCACCGCACCCCCCCCGCACCAGTCCTGAAGGAGCGCGTCCCCTCCCCCCAGGGGTCAAAGGTCATAAGATGGCTTGGGGCACCCTGGGGGTCCTGGTGGTGCTGGCAGGTACTGGGAGGGACTGGGAGGGGAACTGGGAGTAATTGGTGGGGGCGACTGGGCAGGAATTGAGGGGAACTGGGCAAACTGGGAGGGAACTGGGAGGGAATCTGGGGGAACTGGGCAGAAATTGAGGGGAACTGGGCAAACTGGGAGGGAACTGGGAGGGAATCTGGGGGAACTGGGCAGGAATTGAGGGGAACTGGGCGAACTGGGAGGGAATCTGGGGGAACTGGGCAGAAATTGAGGGGAACTGGGCAAACTGGGAGGGAACTGGGAGGGAATCTGGGGGAACTGGGCAGGAATTGAGGGGAACTGGGCAAACTGGGAGGGAACTGGGAGGGAATCTAGGGGAACTGGGCAGGAATTGAGGGGAACTGGGTGAACTGAGAGGGAATCTGGGGGAACTGGGCAGGAATTGAGGGGAACTGGGCAAACTGGGAGGGAACTGGGAGGGAATCTGGGGGAACTGGGCTAGCTGGGGGTAGGACTGGGCTAACTGGAAGGGAACTGGGAAGGAAAGTGAGGTAATTGGGACAGAACTGGGGGAACTGGGAAGGCATTGAAGGGAACTGGGCAAACTGGGAGGGAACTGGGGGTATTTGGGGCAGAACTGGGTGAAATGGGAGGGAACTGGAGGTAACTGGAACGGGAACTGGGAAGGAGTTGAGGGGAACTGTGAAACTGGGAGGGAAAGGGGGTAGTTAGGGCGGACTGGGGGAGCTGGAGGCAATTGGGAAGTAACTGGGGAAACTGGGCGGGAACTGGAGGAAGTGGGGTAATTAGACTGGAAATGAGGAGGAACTGGGAGTAAGCGGGGGGAAGTTGGGAGGTAACTGGAAGTAACTGGGGGGGGCACTGGGACAGTTAAGCCCACCCAACTGGTTTTTGCTCCTCCCTCCAGTTTTGTCACCAGCAAAAGGGAATCCCCCCCCGGTGAGTGACTGGGACAAACTGGGAGGAGCTGTACTGGGAATGGGAGGGGGTTCGACTGGGATGGAGGGGTCATACTGGGAGTAGAGGGGGGATTATACTGGGAGAGAGGAGGTTATACTGGGAATGGGGGGTATACGGGGAGTGGGAGGGGTTATACTGGGAGTAGGAGGTGCTTACTGGGAGTGCGGAGGAGCCATAATGGGAATGGGAGCGATTCATACTGGAAGGGGAGGGGGCATACTGGGAGTATGGGGGGGGGGTCATACTGGGAACAGGAGCCATACTGGGGTACGGGGGGTCCATACTGGTGCCCCCCCGGTGGCATCCATGTCCCTCTGACCTCTCTCGCTCCCCACCAGATGCCACCAGTCCCTTCCAGTACGGTGAGTGGACAGGGGTGTCCCCAAGGTGGAGTGTCCCCAAGGAGGTGATGGGGTGTCCCCAAGGGGGTGACAGGGTGTCCCCAAGGTGGGGGTGTCCCCAAGGTGGGGGTGACAGGGGTGTCCCCAAGAAGGGTGATGGGGTGTCCCCAAGCTGGGGGTGTCCCAAAGGTGGGGGTGTCCCCAAGGAGGGGGTGACAGGGGTGCCCCCAAGGAGGGGGTGCCCCCAAGGAGGGGGTGTCCCCAAGGAGGGGGTGACGGGGTGTCCCCAAGGTGGGGGTGCCCCCAAGGAGGTGACGGGTGTCCCCAAGGTGGGGTGCCCCCAAGGAGGGGGTGACAGGGGTGTCCCCAAGGTGGGGATGTCCCCAAGGAGGGGGTGACAGGGGTGTCCCCAAGGTGGGGTGTCCCCAAGGAGGGGGTGACAGGGGTGTCCCAAAGGTGGGGGTGTCCCCAAGGAGGGGGTGACAGGGGTGTCCCCAAGGAGGGGGTGACGGGTGTCCCCAAGGAGGGGGTGTCCCCAAGGAGGGGGTGACAGGGGTGTCCCCAAGGAGGGGGTGACGGGTGTCCCCAAGGAGGGGGTGACACTGTGTGTCGTGCCCCCCCAGACTGGCACCGCCTGCGCGTGGCGGGGCTGGTGGTGGCCGCTGTCCTCTGCGTCATCGGCATCATCGTCCTCATCAGTGAGTGGTCCTCGCGTCACCGAGGGTGGGGTCTTTGTGTCACCTGGGGAGGTCCCTGTGCCACTTGGAGGGGTCCCCGTGTCACGGGGGTGGTCCCCAGGGGGTCCCCTGGGCTCCATGTCCCTTGGGGCAAGGGGGGGATGGGGGTGTGACCACGTCACCTCTCGTGTCCCCTTCCAGGCGGGAAGTGCAAGTGCGGAGCAAAGCCAGGTGGGACGTGGGGAGGTTGGGGGACGTTGGGGGACATTGGGGACACGGGGGGACATTGGGGACACGGGGGGGACATGGGGACATTGGGGGACATGGGGACATTGGGACATGGGGGGGACATGGGGACATTGGGGGATATGGGGACATGGGGGGACATTGGGGACACGGGGGGACATGGGGACATTGGGGACATGGGGACATGGGGGGACATGGGGACACGGGGGGACATGGGGACATTGGGGGATATGGGGACATGGGGATATGGGGGGGACATGGGGACATTGGGGGATATGGGGACATGGGGATATGGGGGGGACATTGGGGACATTGGGGGACATGGGGACATGGGGTATGGGGACATGGGGACATTGGGGACACGGGGGACATTGGGGACACAGGGGACATGGAGACACAGGGGGACATGAGGACGTTGGGACATCGGGAACACGGGGGGTGGGGACATGGCGGGTCGCGGAGGACATGGGGACAGGGGACATCGAGCGTCACAGCCCCCCTTGACCTTCCCGCCCCCGCAGCCGCCA